>NC_085138.1:443897203-444202037 GCF_035046485.1 Aedes albopictus | reverse complement strand
ATTCATGTCTCCATTTAAGATCAGTGCGCGGGTGACGAATGAGTGAAGAAATGATTACGATGATATTTAACATAGACATAATAAGTAACGATGGTTTTGATTCTATTGATTGGAAATGCATCGTGACCAAGTCCGTCAAAATATGCAATGGCTGTTAACGCTATGCCATCCGGGAGTGAAAAGTGCGGAGCTTGCATTACAATATTCAGTAGAACTTCGTTTGGTGGCGATCTAGACTACCGGCTAAAAACAGTAGGGTAACTCTCGCTGAGACCGTCCCACTATTTACACCATGTCTTCAAAAATGTTTAAGGTGGCGATTTTCTGAAAGTCCTCCCCAAAAAAGTAAGGAAAATGCATTTGGTTAATCAAATTGATGGACCCCCCGTTAGTTAGAGCCACAAGCATTTTGGTGAACCCCTCGATTTTGGTCAATTGTTGGCTCTTTTAAACCGTTATAACTCGAAAGTTTCGCCAAAAACCACCTAAAAACTATAGGTTGTTGAAAAGAGAGAAGGTTGGGCTACTATTTACAGTTGTAAAAAGTTGGGTCGGCCATATTGATTTTGGCCGCCATCTTGGATTTTTATACCAAAACTGTTTTTTCACCATGTTGGCAACCACCGATTTTCAAAATTTTTGGGTCAATCAAAAGCGGAGACATTTTTACACAACATATCAAAAATTTAGAGATGTATCTTTTTCCTATCAAAAGTTATCTGCACTTTTGTGAATCATGCCACTTTTGCGCACTGGGCCAGGTGCCGATTGTTTACATAAATGCAGCGTTATTTCACAGTGTTTACGAACATTTATTCTAAATCTGAATCCACTAATGAAAAGTTGAAAGTTTCAGCTTTTCAAAACACCAAAAAAGTTTAAAAAGCAATGCCCGCATCGTTGAGAAACAGTTAAAAATGAGAACGAACCTCCGATTCGCCCTAATTTTGCTGCAGGTGCGTTTGTGTATACAAGCAGGCGCCAACTTTGATGCTGTTGCGTGTCATTGCCGGTGCCGGTGGAAATGTATGGAGAAAACGTGTCATGATTTACAAAAGTGCAGATAACTTTTGATAGGAAAAAGATACACTCCCGTTCAAAAGTTTGGGGTCACCCCCTCAAAAACATGTCATTTTTTTAGGCTCATATCTCCGCCAATTTGCGTCCGATTTCAAAACCCTAGGTTTCATTCAAAAGATAATAAGTCAAAGAAACTTTGAACATGATTTAAAAGAAACTTTTTCAAAAAATTTTGTATGTAAACTTAACCCAAAGTTGCCAAATTTTCTAAAAAATGAATATAAACTTACGGCAGTGTCGCTGGAAGTTGGGTCGACCAAATTTTAAGATGAGAGCGGTAATATGACCCATTTTCTATTAGCTTTCAACTGCTTTTTAAAGAACTTAGCTAAAAAATCTAGAAAAAAAGTTATTAAGTAAATTAACCCTTGATGTCATCGACCAAAAGTTTGGGGTCACCCCTCAAAATGCTGTATCGGCCAAAAGTTTGGGGTCACTATCGTAAAACATGGAAAAGTGATTTGTTGATATCTTTGTCATCTTTCATTCAATTTTAATTCTTCTTGGCTTATTTGAAACAAAATGAATGATACTTACTGCATAGACATTGAACCACACATATTTGTTGAAATTTACATACTAAAACTTAATGTAAAGTTGCCTCATTTTTTGAAGCGTGGTAAAATGTGCTAACTTTACATAACATTTTTTTATACAAAAATCGTTAAATACGTTAAGTTGAAGACATCAAACGTAAATTTAGTTAATTATCTTTGAAATGAGCCAAAAATAATTAAAATTGAACTATAGATGACGAAGATATCAACAAATCACTTTTCCATGTTTTACGAAAGTGACCCCAAACTTTTGGCCGATACATCATATTGAGGGGTGACCCCAAACTTTTGGTCGATGACATCAAGGATTAATTTACTTAATAACTTTTTTTCTAGATTTTTTAGCTAAGTTCTGTAAAAAGCAGTTGAAAGCTAATAGAAAATGGGTCATATTACCGCTCTCATCTTAAAATTTGGTCGACTCAACTTCCAGCGACACTGCCGTAAGCTTATATTCATTTTTTAGAAAATTTGGCAACTTTGGGTTAAGTTTACATACAAATTTTTTTGAAAAAGTTTCTTTTAAATCATGTTCAAAGTTTCTTTGACTTATTATCTTTTGAATGAAACCTAGGGTTTTTAAATCGGACGCAAATTGGCGGAGATATGGGCCTAAAAAAATGACATGTTTTTGAGGGGGTGACCCCAAACTTTTGAACGGGAGTGTACATCTCTAAATTTTCGATATGTTGTGTAAAAATGTCCCAGCTTTCGATTGACGCAAGAAATTTGAAAATCGGTGGTTGCCAACATGGTGAAAAAAATGTTTTTGTAGATAAATTCAAGATGGCGGCCGAAATCAATATGGCCGACCAAACTTTTTATAACTGCAAAGAGTACCTCTATCTTTTCTCTTTCCAACAACCTATAGTTTTAAAGTGGTTTTTGGCGAAACTTCCGAGTTATAACGGTTTAAATGAGCCAACAATTGATCAAAATCGAGGGGTTCACCAAAATGCTTGTGGCTCTAACTAACGGGGGGTCCACCAATTTGATTAACCAAATGCATTTTCCTTACTTTTTTGGGGAGGACTTTCAGAAAATCGCCACCTTAAACATTTTTGAAGACATGGTGTAAATAGTGGGACGGTCTCAGCGAGAGTTACCCAGTAGTGAAAGCTGTATGCGATTCGCCAACTATAAAACTTCTGATTTATGCGTGTGGAAATCACTTCAATTTCTTGAGGTTTGTGCTAACGTAAGAACCTCGACAATACATAAAGAACGTGACGCGAGACAGGAAACAACACTTATACTGTGGAAATATTGTGAAATATTTTTGATGCATGAAATTCTAGTAGAAGCACTTGTTTGTCTTCGTGAGTTCAAAATCTCATGGATAGGACTGATCGTGATAATGGAAGAAGAAGAGCCCGACCTACGTGAAATCTTGTTTTGGAAGAGCAACGAATGTTCGTGAAGAAAATACCAAACATTTTAACAACAGGGCATCTGCATTAAATAATCAAAGAAGCGATCCCCAGAGTAATATGCTATCAAAAACCTGAAGAAGATATGCTTATGGACAACAAGCCTAACTCAACAGATCGGTGAGATCTTTCCATCATAGATAACTTAAATATTAATCTCGATTGCATATTCGATTATCTTTATATTTCATCTATATACAGTATGGAGTGTTTGGTAAGGTATGTCCACGCATCCTTCCACCCCTGTAGATACTAGAACTGTTTCGACGATTTATGTAACATTTAAAAGTTGAGGCATTTCCAAGAATCATCATTGCGGTAAATTCTGCACAGTAGGCTTGGCCGCTTTGACGCTTGTGTCATATTCTGGATATGCCACAAGCCTCAATATTGACAAGAAAAATAATCGTGCGTGATCAAACCCGGTTATTTTCTAGGGTGCTTTCTTGTACTTGCTGCGTATGTATTAGATATGATTAGATTAGATATTTCTTCAAGGATTTTATTAGATAATCTTCTAAAGTTTCCTTAAGAAATTTATGCAAATATTTTTTTTCCAAAAATCTTTTGGTGATAAGTTTGGAAATTTTTTTCAATAATAACATCGAAAATTCCTCCACAGATCCCTTCAAAAGTTCTTCTGGAGGTTAATACTTCTATTTTTCAATACCTGTGTTCCACATTTTTTCCTGTCTTTTTCCTGAAAAATCATCAATGCATTTCCTGCGGAAATTCTCACAGAGATTCAAACTAAAAAAACATCTTTAAGGACTAGGGTCTGGGACCATTTGGGCAGGAGCACCTATTTTGAGCACTTGCTGCTGTAACTCAGTCAATTTCAAATCGATTCAAATTGATTGAACATGGCTAGATACTGTGCGTATCTGATCGTGTTTCAAAAATCAAGTCAATCGATTCAAAATTGACTGAGTTATAGCATAATAGATTTGACTGAGTTATAATATGATAGACTTCCACCGTAATTCTATGGTTTTCAATCGGAAATCCTGCAAAGATTTCTTTGGAAATCCGTACAGGAATATCAAATGCTCTCAAGTTTAGGCGACTTATGTTAGGTACGATATTTTCCACACAAACAATTCACCCTTCAAAAGTTACATGCAAGTTTACTTACTAACATAAAATGCTTAAATCTATCAAATTTGATTTGGTAAAACGAAATATTTTGTGTGAGTCGTTTATTTAGATGTTAATTGACCAATTTACCCTTTGCTTCAAAAAAATATTTCCATACTTAATGGCTAGCAATCAAAAAAGCCGAAAATCACATATTTTGCCCTATAAATTAAGGAATTGCTCAAAATTGTGGCGTGCTGGAGCAAATCTGAGGCCGAATTCGAATTCAGTGGCCCAAAATCTGGAATATCTGGAATATCTTTAATTATTGATTTGATGGGAACTAGCGCATATGAAAAATTAAATCTCGACCCTACTCAATATTCAACATTAAATCGCAACTGGAGATAATGATTTCCAAAACAACAAACCATCCCATCGCCCACCGTGAGATGCATCTTCCCAAAACTCCATCGCTCAACGAACGAGAAAGACAAATGCGCAAACACGGAGACGGAGGCGGCGAAAGCTCGTCGTGTCACATGCAAATTCTCCGTCCGTTCGTCCGTAATCATCTGTGAAGTTGCCTTCCGAACCGAACACAGTAGGCAGGCACATGGGGAAGACATACGGAGAAACAACATCAGCCAACTACGATTTCCCACTAAGTGAGTACATATATTTCCTGGCAGCAACAGCCAGCAGCGGCAGGCAGAATCACCAGCGGCAGATCGAACAGAAGAAGTTTTTAAAATTTTAATTAGTTCATTTAAAATTCAATAAAATTGATTATTCTTCTCAAACATAATGAAGAATGAATGGGACGAATTGAACGAAAACTTTGTTGATTTTTTCTGTACCCCGTTTTGTCTCCTGCTGCCCTCTCTCGTCGTCGCGGGTGGTACTCTTTCGCCTCCCCCTCCTTCCCCAAAGGATAACCACACATACCGGGTGGCGCGAGGAAGAGATACGGTAGTTGTCATCGTCGTTCGAAAACCAAATCCTCCATCAGTCGTCGTCGCTATAAATCGCCGTCTTGTATATTTGGAAGTGATTCGTTCTTTCGATTTGCTCCGTTTGTGAGAGCCACTTAAAGCTAAGTTTCGTGTTGCCAAGTAGAGCGCTCAAGTAAAATTCCATCTTTTTCCGCAAGTAATTTTGACAACTGATCCAGTATGGAGAGAAACGTTACTTTTCCTTACGGAATAATAGCGCGGACAATTTTTCCGCAAGGAAAAGTGACAGCTCCATTTGATTCGCACGGGAGGCATTATGAGTGTTACACTTTTATCCTTCCTTGCCATCTGCGAACCGCTCAAGTAATTTTGAAGCGGAATCATTACTTGACGATTACTTGTCCTATCTTTTTGCACAGTACGTACGAAGTGGAAACTAGCCATAAGGGCGAAAAGGTGGCATGGTAAAACTGAAGACTCATTTGAATGTTTAAATTTTAAAATCATTGTTGAACAGACGGTCGGTTGCCTCTGTATGTCGCGTACCACGGCTGTTGCACGGTAGCAACTCGTCTCTTCATTGACTGACGTGATTCTTGGCGGGCGCGCGAAATTGAAGAAGATGATCGCGACCGTTCGACGTTCGACGGCTGGCTGTTGCGATGGATAGAAGATTCACGGTGGCACAGTGGGTATCCAACCCATCCTGGCACATTTAAATAGGTGACGACGCCGGTGAAGCAACAATTGGGATCGAAGTAGGCACGCGGACACACTGAGAAACAAACAGAATGATGAACCTCAAGGATGACGAACGTATAGCTCTGACCTGATACGTTTGGACGGATTTGAGGTTAATCTGGTACCATATTTACAGAGTATTACAAACCAATTGTAGGGAAATCAACCTTGATTTTTTTGAAAATATTTCGCTTTTAAATCCACATTAAATCAGAAGATACTTAAAAAACCCGAATTAATCCACCTAGCGGTGATGGCGCCTTTCTCGTGCCTTCGAAACCCCATTTCAATAAAACTCAAGCGAAATGTTGATGTACATCGCACTTTCATACAATTAACAGAAATCCATTTCATGATATCAGAAATCATATCGTTTATCTGGCTTTTAATGTTTGAGCTTCAAAGTCTTAAGAAAAAGACTATCTTGAATTTGATGCCGCCATTTAGGATTCAAGTTTGCCATCTTGGATGTTCTGGTCGCCATTTTTGGCGTCCAGGCATCTTCCCTACGAAAAATATACTTCATTAAACAGCCGCCATCTTAAATTTAAAGCCGCCATCTTGGATTTTGGACAGCCATCTTGGATATTCTAGTTGCCATTTTAGGATTCCAGACATATTCCCCATATCAAATATTACCATATAGCGTGCTTTAAGAACCTAAATTTCTATTAAACAGCCGACATCGTGGAGCTTCTGGTCTCCAGTGTTGATTTCCGCAAAAAACTCGTCAACCATGCTAAAGGTTACAAAAATCGCCGCAGTTTGATGTATTGCATGATGGGGCCGATAAAAATGACGATACTCAAACTCTGAACCTTTGGTTTGCCAGTCCATAGCCTTACCATCTGAGCCAATCCTCACATTCTACTGTGACACATTATACGTCACTTTTGTCAAAGAAATGTTTGCTTGTGCCTACCTGTCACTTGAATCAATGATCAATCATCGCAATCATCAAGAAAAAGCAAAGCTACTATGTTTGATTATTCTGTCTGCCAACAGTTGCGTCAACCCCAGATATCAAAAAACTCAGGAAAGCTTCTACTTTTCGATTTTTGTGATTTTTTTCGTAGATCGGATAAGAAAATGATGTATGGCAATATTGTGCAGAAAAATATGAGCAATTATTTAATTATTTGGTACTTGTTAAAAAAAAAAGTGTGTTTGAATTTCGTAGAACAAAAACTGTTGAAAAATGTAACTTTTTAGGGTACTTGCATGACTGAAAATCGAATAAATATGATCAAAACATTCTCCGATCAACACATAATGTTCACAAAAGTTATAAGGAATAGAAAAAACTTTCATTTACTGGCGGCCGCGATATTTTATATGGCGTCTAGCCTTCATGGGCATTTTTTAAAGGTAAAAAATAACCAAATAACACATTTTTGACTTGAGGCACCTCGAAATCTTCACCAATTTAGCTGAAAATTTGACCAGAAGTTTGTTTTAGCATTACAATTCAGATGTGGGGGTGACTGCTTGAATTCCAGAAATTTCATTTTTTATGAAGAGGTCTGATACATACATACATAATCTCAATTCGTTGAACTGAGTTGATTGGTATATGCGACTTGATTCACAGAGCATTGTTTTTTGAGTGAACATATAGTGTTTTAGTACACAAAGTGTACGAGAAAGGAAAAACATTGCTTTTGAGCTTTTTTGCTTTAGTTATCTAACTAAACCAATAGATTCCAAGATCTTTTGGGAGCAAATTTAATAATCTTTCAAATGCGATAAGTTTGACCATTTCCAAGTTATAGCCAGATTGAGACAAGTAAAAAACATGTAAAGTTCAATTACTACGCAACGGTTGAGATTTGACCATATGCGTAAAACATTTTTCACCGGTCTGAGCCTGTTTGTATGGTTATCAAAAAATCCTAGGTTTGCTGTGTCGCATACATAGGTTCAGTTCAATTTTATATTTAGCCGCTTTCGGAGGGACACCCGAAACTGGTTACGGCACTACCGACTGTCCGTAATGTGGTCCTAACCTATTTCTTTGATAACCAGTCATCAGGTTATCAGAAAATCCGTTATTTGTTGTATCGCATGCATGGATTTGGTACTCTTTTATATTTGGCCACATCCGTCAGGACCCCCGGAACCGGTTCCGGACAACTACTGGTTCAGATATGGTCTGATACTGTTTTCCTGCTAACCGTTCATCAGGTTATTGAAAATGCCGCTGTTGATGTGTCGCATGCATGGGTTTGGTACTCTTTTATATTTGGCCACTTCCGGTGGGACATCCGGAACCGGTTCTGGAACACTACCGGTTCAGATGTGGTCTGATACCGTTTCCCTACTTACCGCTCATAAGATTATCGAAAGTGCCGCTGTTTGATGTGTCGCATGCATGAGTTTGGTTCACTTTTATATTTGACCACTTCCGGTGGGACACCCGGAACCGGTTCCGAAACACTACTGGTTCAGATATGGTCTGATACTGTTTTGCTGCTTACCGTTCACCAGGTTATCGAAAATACCGCTGTTTGATGTGTCGCATGCATGGGTTTGGTTCACTTTTATATTTGGCCACTCCCGGTGGGACATACGGAACCGGTTCTGGAACACTACCGGTTCAGATGTGGTCTGATACTGTTTCCCTGCTTACCGCTCATAAGATTATCGAAAATGCCGTTGTTTGATGTGTCGCATGCATCGGTTTGGTACTCGATTATATTTGGCCACTTCCGCCGGAACATCCGGAACCGGTTCCGGAACACTACTGGTTCAGATATAGTCTGATATTGTTTTCCTGCTAACCGTTCATCAGGTTATCGAAAATGCCGCTGTTTGATGTGTCGCTTGGGTTTGGTACTCTTTTATATTTGGCCACTTCCGGTGGGACATCCGGAACCGGTTCCGGAACACTACCGGTTCAGATGTGGTCTGATACTGTTTTCCTGCTAACCGTTCATCAGATTATCAAATAACCCGCTGTTTGATGTGTCGCATGCATCAGTTATGTTAAATTTGATATTTGGCCACTTCCGGCGGGACACCCAGAACCGGTTCCGGAACACCACCGGTTCAGACATAGTCTGAGAGTATTTTCCTGCTTACCGTTCATCAGATAATCGTAAATGCCGTGGTGTGATGGGTCGCATGCATGGGTTTGGTGCATTTTCATGTCTGGCCCCTTCCAGGGGTACCGATCCGGAACACCTAAATGGCCATAACTCCGGAACGGCTGGACCGATCCGAACCATTTTCAATAGGAAACAATGGAACCAGATTCCGCGTCGAATGAGCCCTTGGTCGTTAAAATCGGTTGATATTTACTATCTAAAAGTGAGGTAACCTTTTTGCCTTTCTCGTACACTAAGTGTACTGGAAAGGCTATATGTTCACTCCAAAAATGACTTTTCGATAGAAGGCCCGGAGGGTCGAGTCACATATACCAATCAACTCAGCTCGACGAATTGAGGTGATGTCTGTGTGTATGTATGTATGTGTGTATGTATGTGTGTATGTGTGTATGTGTGTGTACAAAAAAACTCACATCACTTTTTGGCAGTAAACCTCATCCGATTTCAATGACCGATGGTTCATTCGACGCGGAATCTGGTCCCATTGTTTCCTATTGAAAATGGTTCGAATCGGTCCAGCCGTTCCGGAGATATGGCCATTTAGGTGTTCCGGAACGGTACCCCAGGAAAGGACCAGATATGAAAATACATCAAACCTATGCATGCGACACACCAAACCACGGCATTTTCAATAACCTGATGAGCGGTAAGCAGGAAAATAGTCTCAGACCATATCTGAACCGGTAGTGTTTCCGAAACCGGTTCTAGGCGTCCCGCTGGAGGTGGCCAAATATACAATTGAACCAAACCCATACATGTGACACATCAAACCACGGCATTTTCAATGACCTGATGGACAATGAGCAGGAAAATCATCTCAGACCATATTTGAACCAGTAGTGTTCCGGAACCGGATCCGGGGTTCCCGCCGAAGTGGTCAAATCTGAAAGAGAAACAAACCCGTACATGCGTCACATCAAATAGCGGCTTTTTAGATTACCTAATGAACGGCCAGCAAGTGTTTCGGAATCGGTTTTGAGTGGCCGGGAGAGGCCAAATGTAAAAGTAAACCAAATCCAGGCATGTGACACATCAAATCGTGGCTTTTGCGATAACCTGATGAACAGTTAGCTAGAAAATAGCCTTAGGTCACACTAAAGGCAACTGGTAGTGTTCCGGAATGGGTTCTGAGAGTCCCGTCGAAATTGTCAAACTCTGCATGTGACACCTTCAATTTGCAGCGTTTTTGGTTAACCGATGAGCAGTTAACAAGACAATACTGGCAGACCATATTTGGTTCAGCCGTTAGTTACCCAGAATCACATCCGGGTAGTAAAATGTAAAATTTAACCAAACCCATGGATGCGGTGTATAAAATCACGACCAGTCTTGTAAACATTCGACACTTTTCACTACCTTCATTTCGTTGCCGCAGTCGGGTGTCAGCTTGCTTTGTTACATTCGTGCGCTACCGTTACCTCTTACTTATACACAACACGAGCAGTAGAACGAAGATCAATAAACATAAGAAAGAGTAAAATCAATGTCATCTGACTCGATGACACGTGTGTAATTCTAGCATTACGCATAGATTCTCAGCCAATTCTGAATGTTATAGCGGATTTTTAGAAAAATTTCCACTCTGCGGTAGCCGCCGAGTTCTACCGCAGCTGTCAAAGTCCTACCGCAGGCTTGAAAATCATCCTAACATTGAAACTTAAGGCCAAATCAAAGCATGCTTGCAAGGTAAATTGAACTGAAAACCAACAACAAACAATGATTATCGGCGTCGTATCCAAGGCTATCCAAGGCATCGCTAGGGCTCGATAGGGTAGATCGATGATACCTCAGTAAAAGTCAGTTGTCTGACAGCTGCGGTAGCTTTTCGTTCTACCGTAAAACGGAAAGTTTTCTCTAAATTAGCAATAATATGAGTTTATTCTTGCATGTTGCATTGAATACGGTACACAGATGGGCAACATAGCTCTTATTATGGAAGAAGACAGGAATAACAAAATCCGAACCGTCTCCCGAAGCCACGATAGCGGCTGAAATGCATTCGTTTGACATTTTTGTTTCGAACAGTAGTTTGATTGATTGTGTTGCGAATACCGGACACAAAGGAGGCCGAATATCGACGAAAAGGTTCAAATGACTGTGATCTCTAACAAGACTGATCACGACTTATCGACATCCTGATGGAAAAATAGGGTCAGACCCGGTAGTGTTGCGGGTTCAGCTGTGGCTTCGAAAGCGGTTCAAAGTAAAAGTGAATCAAACTCATACATGCGATATATCAAATCGCGGTGATTAGGTAAAGGTGAAAAATAAGCAATAGAATAATCTCAGACCATAATTGGGACAACCGGTAGTGTCATGGTCCATGACTCATGGAATCAGATTCAGCTATCCCACCGGATATTACCAAATATAAAAATGAACCAAACCCATATATACGACACATCAGATCGCAGATTTTTTGATAATCTAATGAACGGTTAGCAAGAAAATAGCCTTAGATCACATTAGAGACTAGCTTTTGTATAGCAGAACCAACGTTCATGTGAAAAATTAAATCGTGGCTTTGTTTAATGGCCTGATAAACGTTAGGTATGAACAACAGTGACGAATCGGTCTAAGTTCACATATATGAAAGAGAACAGAATATAGACAAAACTAAAGTGATCTCACCAAATCGTTCCATTTCAGATTCCTAAGGTGTGAATTTATAGCAGGATGGGTCAACGTAGAATGGAAAAGAATTTGATCGCGTCAACAGAAGATGGCGGCTGTTTTGAGGAATTTTGAGCTCTAAAACTATGTAAAATAAGTGTGTTTGGTATGGGAAATATGTTCGGAGTCCACCAGAGTATCCAAGATAGCAGTCCAAAATCCAAGATAATGGCCCAGTATTCAAGTAAGTGCCTATTTTATAGGATTTTTAATTCTTGCATTATGGTCATATTTTGTATGGAAATATGTTCAGAATTCAAAATTTGTAAACAGAAAACCCAAGCTGTGCGCTGTTTCACAAGGTCTGCAATATGACTATAGTTTGAATAGGGAAGAATGCCGGTCTTCGTCCAAAACTGGTAACCAGAAAATCATAAACGACATGCCAAAATTCAATACGTCGACTATTTTATGTAATTTTAGGTCCAAAAATGAATACCAGGACATCCAAGATGGTGTCTCAATGTTCAAGATGGCAGTTAGTTTAGTTGGGGTAGATATCCGGAGTCATAAAATGATGACCGGAAAATCTAAAATGACGTTTCAAAATTTTGCGGCTTCATGACACTTATATGGTTTGAATTGTTTTATAATTTCTGAATATTGGATGTTATGCTAATATAAAATGTATCCATATTGAGTAGATTTAGCAAGCTGTTTTCATTTTGTATTTATGTCAATGTCGTCAACATGCCGCTTGAATTTTGTTGAAAGGATGTTTTAAAGCACGAGAAAGGCACCATCACCGCTAGGTGGATTAATTAGGGTTTTTTGTACACATACACACACACATACATACACACACACACACATACACACACACAGACATCATCTCAACTCGTCGAGCTGAGTCGATTGGTATATGAAACTTGCCCCTCCGGGGGCTCTATCAAGATTTCATTTTTGGAGTGAACATATAGCCTTTCGGTACACCTTGGTGTACGAGAAAGGCAAAAACCGTGACGAACCAGCACAATTGTGCTGTTGAGCAATAACAGTTTTGTGAATTTTTTTCAGCTGTTTAGTCTTTGGTTTACCTGATGTAAATTATTTTGATGATTGAGTCATTACTTATACTTGCATGTGTGCAAACAAACTTTTGTTTATGTTGTGTGTGAAATTTACCACAACAAGTTAAACAAAAAGTGAGCAAAAATCGTAAAACATGAAAAAGTTTTATCTGTCGCAAATTTTTAATTTTTGATTTATCTAGGTGGACAAAGTTAGGAATCGAAAGACAAGGAGTAGTTCTAGCAAATGCTGAAGAAAAGTGTTGATATATTAAAAATTCTAAGAGTTCTGGAGAGCCAAATTTAAGCAATTTGTATTGAAATTTCACTTTTTTGAGCTCCGTCACGAAAGGGATATTACGTGGAGAAAATAGAACAGGATCATTGCATAATTTGTTTCCACATATTTGTGGCCATTTTAAGTTCAATTTGCCTTATAATTTGAATTTCCTATGCCGCCTTCTTCGATGGATGCGGGTGGTCGGTCATACGTTGAGCTTTTTTCGACGTCACATCAGCGCACTCGTCCAAGTCCAAGAAGTTGGCTGAGCGAGCATAATTTATTTCCACTACCACCTCGGAAGCGCATCGCATTCACACTGTTGAGATGGAAAGGACAGTTCGAATGTGTGTAGCTTCACGAGGTTCACCGAGATTGAATTGATAATGAAATTGTTATTCATGAAGTTAATTAAAAATTAAAATAAGAACTTAATAAGCGTATGGAGAAAGTCGTTATATGTTGAGCTATCAAATGATGAACTGACATATATAGCCATATGTGGTGCTGTTTTAAATACACAACTTATATTTCCTGTATCCAGGTTTCCACTGAAAGCTGAAGTGCTCTTACAAAGTAGCATTTGTACAGTTCAGCGCCGGCACTAGGTTATTCAGTAATACGCACTATTTCTTCTATTTGTATTTTATTAGCATTTTAAGGTTAATGGCTTTGACACCCTTGCACGCAAAAGAAACACGTGTTTAATAGACAAATTGAGATTTGAATTCTAAAAAAAAAACTACGTGATCCGGTGGGAATCGAACCTACGACTCCCAATTCGCTAGACGGGCGCTTCTTTGCTCCAAGCTACGAAGCCACTTGAGGAAAAAAGCGCCCGTCTAGCGAATTGGGAGTCGTAGGTTCGATTCCCACCGGATCACGTAGTTTTTTTTTTCGCAATTCAAATTTCAATTTGTCCATCAAACATGTGTTTCTTTTGCGTGCATGGATTTCAAAGCATTCAACGTTGTAACTTCCATTTGGCTTGGTTAGCCTAAGAAAAAAAACGAGACTTGGGCCTTACTCATTACACTAGGTGCATAAAGAATGGTGTACACATCTTATTAAATAGAACTATACCCTACACATCCACACCAGAAATTAGTAATCGATTCGTTCCGATTCATGCTACAAACCGAAGCACCGATGCATAATGAACCAGTCATCCCATCCACCTATAGTCTGGTGAGTGCACTCTCTTGCTGTACGGCATGCATCGCAAAGTACAAGACTTCCATCCCCTGCCGAAAAACTGCGCGTCCTGCAAGTTTTTGATTACAATCCAACACGACCACCCATGGTTCCTGGTTTGCTTGCTTGCTTGCATGGGCTGCATAGGTCGGGTCAGGTCCGCTTCGGGTGGGGAGTGTGAGCGTTTATGTGTGTTTGTGGCCAGTAATGAGAACCCACCCCCAGAGGGAGCTGTCCCGAGCAGGGGGAAATAGTAATAAGTACAGAATATTTGTTTTGAGATTTTTCCAGGATTTCCTGTTGAAGTTTCTACAGCAATTCTTCAACAGATTTCTCCCGACGATTTTCCAGTTACTTCTCCAGATATCCCCTCAAACAATTCAACTCCTGTGGAAATTTTTTAATAAATTTCAGAGGAGTTGGTTTCAGTGATTATTCAGAACCTTCATCAAAGATTCCTCCTGATATTTCTTCAGTAATTCCACAAGAGTTTCTAGCAGCGAATATTCCAGAGGATCCCTCTGAAACTAAATTTAAGAATTTCGGATTTTTTTTTTTCAGAAGTTCTTTCCGAAATTTGTGTTGGAGTTCTTCGAAACTTTGCCTTAGGAATTCTTTTGGAGATACTCTTAGGCAACTTTTGAGAAAATTCTCTAGAAAATTCTCACGAAATTCCTCTAGAGTTTCCTCCAGGAGAGAAGTTCTTCAGATATTCATTCAGTGATTTCATGATAAAATTTTGTTTTATTTATTTTTTGCCTTTCTCGTACACCAAAGTGTACCGAAAGGCTACATGTTCACTCCAAAAACAAAAATTTGATAGAGCCCCCGGAGGGGTCGAGTGTTATATACCAATCGATTCAGCTTGACGACTTGAGATGATGTCTGTGTGTATGTATGTGTGTGTGTGTATGTGTACAAAAAGGTCACCTCATTTTTAGATAGAAAATATAAACCGATTTCAACGACCGATGGTTCATTCGACGGGGTATATTGTCCCATTGTTTCCTATTGAAAATGGTTCAGATCGGTCCAGCCGTTTCGGAGTTATGGCCATTTAGGTGTTCTGGATCGGTACCCCAGGAAGGGGCCAGATATGAAAATGCAATTAACCCATGCATGCGACCCATCAAAACAAAGCATTTTCGATTATCTGATGAACGAAAGGTACCAAAACAGTCTCAGATCATATCTGAACCGGTAGTGTTCAGGAACCGGTTCCGGGTGTCCCGTCGGAGGTGGCCATGTATAAAAGTGAATATAACCCATGCATGCGACACTTCAAGTAGCGGCTTTTCCGATAACCAGTTGAACGGTAAGCAGGAAAATAGTTACAGACCATTGTACTGACTTTTCGAACCCTCTAAGCCGAATACCCTCTTCGAATGAGTGTAATCAGTTTCGTACCTTTTAATTCCGCCCTCTGTTGCTTATCATTTGACAGATATATGTATTTCGACTACCACTTGTAATCTTCCTCAGTGGATAACTGACACTTCGGAAGATTATAAGTGGTAGTCGAAATACGCGTATCTGTCAAAGGATAAGCAACATAGGGCGGAATTAAAAGGTACGAAACTGATTACACTCATTCGAATCTTGAATATGTATTCGACGAGAAAGGAACTATCACCAATAGGTGGATTTATCTGGTTTTTTTTTATTTATTAAGACCCTTCAGCAAGATTTATTTCAGACTAGCAGTCCCGGCAAACGTTGTCCTGCCTGCCTACTCTGTTTTTTGACATCCGGTTCCATAAAGAAATGCCCCTCAAAATGAAATTTCAGATTTTCCCGATTTTCTTGCCTTCCCGGTCACTTTTTCTAATTATTTTTTCGTACGAACACGGCGGAGCCCTGGCGAAATGCAACAGTGAAATAATCATGTCGATCTGTTGACCCGTTCCCGGGCCTATTCGTGACATACAAACACCATTCCATTTTTATTTATATAGATTTTTTAACACATATTTTTTAAGGTTTCCCTTCAGAGATTACTTCAGAAGGTTCTGCAGGATTCATTTCAGGATTTATTTCATGGCGTTTTCCAGGAATATCTCACAAAATTCTCCTTAGAATTACTCCACAGTATTTTTTTTTCCTGACATTCCTTCAGATTTCTCAAAAAAAACACCTTTCCTTCAAAAACTCTTCCAGATTATGTATAATTTTTTGCTAGATTCCCTCCTCAAATGCCTCTAGAGATTACTTCAGAAACGGTTTGAAGGATTTTTGTTCACTAATATTTCAGACATTCCAGGAAAGGGATTATTTCTAATGAATGTGTTCAAGAATGTGTTCAAGTACCTTTGTCTGCAATTTATGCTGGGATTCCTGCAGATTTTTTTAAGGGATTAATTTAAAAAAATATCCAAGGTGTGCTTCAGAAGTTCCTCAAGAGTGCTTTTTTGAATCATCTACAGGATTTTTTTTTTCAAAATCGTCTTCAATAATTCTTCCAAAAGCTTCTCATAAAATCTTCTAGGAATTGCTTTGAAGCTATGTCAGGTAGTTCCTCCAGGTATTCACCAGCGATTTTCCGGGAACTCCTCAAAATATTATTTCAGAAATTGCTTCAGAGAGTTTTGCTCAGGAATCTTTTGAGTAAATTTTCTAAAATGTATTCTTGGAATTTCGAGAATTAGCTGTATAAGTTCTTTTAGAAAATCTATCAGGGAAACCTTGAAGATTTTTTCCGTTTTTTTGTGCAATTTCAAGAAGTACACCTGTGAAATTCTATGATCCAATATCTGAATCGATTACTGGAGCAATCTCAGAAACAACTCTAGGAAATATTTCTTCAGGAACCGCAGGAGCAATTTCAGCGCAGAAACCTTCTAAAAATTTCTTCAGCAAACTCCGAAGAAATTTTCCAAAAGATTGCTAGAGGAACCCTTACACACAGAAAAATAAATTGTAAACACATTTAAACTCTAGGTCAAATCAACCGATTTTTCAGTTTGCTATAGCGACAAACTGGATCTTTAGATCTTTTCGTAAAGGAAATTTCATTGACTTCCTTGGGCATAGAGTATCTTCGTGCCTGCCACACGATATACGCATGCAAAATGGTCATTGGCAGAGGAGCCACTCAGTTAATAACTGTGGAAGTGCTCATAGAACACTAAGCTGAGAAGCAGGCTTTGTCCCAATGAGGACGTTACGCCAAGAAGAGAGAGAGAGAGCGACAAACTGATTTCTAGTTTAAACTGAACTTTTCTATTGTTTGATAAAATACAAATATTTTCATGTTTCGAAATTTTTGACAGTTTGTTGAAACAAACATAGATATGGTATTTTCAACATGAAATAATGGATTGATTCAAACGACTGCACTTTTGCCACTAACAAACCCGAAATGTGATTGTGTTGGTGACGGCAGCAACTGCGGCTACTCGGGAATCTATTTTTAGTCCGTCGGTAAGCGGATGGGCAGGAGAACGACTAAAAAAAGACACAAAAGGCGAAACCGATCAACTTTTTGTGGATGCTGTCGTGAGTAGCTGCGCGTTATCCATCACGGCCAAAGCTGCACTTGGAAGTTGGCGTGATGGATTTGCTACACCTTCTTCGTTGTGGCGATGTTGGGGTAAGCATTTTATAGATGTGTTAGTGCTTTCGGACCATGTTTATGATTTTTATTTTGTTGAAGCAAATGAAATTTTTGACATTATATGAAATGATGGTAATCGGTTGTTTTTATCGATAAACTCTAAATGAAAATAATTAAATATAACTTTGTAATAAGTAAATTCTCAGTTCAAAAATCAACCATGCGTTTTATTGTTTTGAGCAAGCGCCATTTTTCTGCATGTAGAAGAAATTTCGATAGAATCACTGTAAAAATCTCTAGATGAATGTCTGCAAAACCATGGAAGAATTTCGTTGAAAATCTCTTACCGACATTCATGTAGAAATGCTTCAACTTCTGAAGGAGTATCAGAAATATTTCTGAAAAAAATTCTGATGGAGTTTTAGAAGAAATCTGTGGAGGAATTCAGAAAAAATCTGTGAGGGATTTTTTTGAATAAATCTTCTGTTAAATTCCTGCAATTAAGTCAGGGATTACTTTAGAAATTGTTTAAAGTATTTTTATCCACTCATACTTCAGAAATTTTGCAGGAAAATATTACAAGAATTCCTTCAGAAGCATTTTCCAGGAATCTCTTTGGATTTTTTTTAATAAATTTGTTCAAAATTCCTTTAATATCTTTGTCTTCAATTTCTGCTTGAAATCCTGCAGATTTTTTCCAAAAATTCCTGATTCAGAAATTCTTCAAGGGTGCCCTTTTTATACATCTCCAGGGATTTTTGCAAAAACTTCTTCAGGAATTTTTCCTTGAATTCCTCCAAAAGCTTCTTATGAATACTCAAGTAGTTCATCCAGGTATTTCCCAGGAATTCCTCCAGGAACTCCTCCAGAGATTATTTCAAAAATTGCTTCAGAGTTTTGTTCAAGAAACTCTTTTGCAATTTAAAAAAAAAATCTTCTTGGAATCTCGAGAGGTAGATCCAAGGATTCTTTTAGATATTCCTTCAGGGAACCCTTGAAGAATTTTTCCCTTTTATCCTTTCTCGTACACCAAAGTGTACTGAAGGGCTATATGTTCACTCAAAAACGAATTTTTGATAGAAGGCTCGGAGAATTGAGTCACATATACCAATCAACTCAGTACGACGAATATAGATGATGTCTGTGAGTGTGTATGTATGTGTGTCTGTGCGCAAAACAAGTTCGTTCACATTTAAGGCACTTCCCATTGACCGATTCTACGGATTATAGCTCGAACCGAACCGAAATTTTATCGCATTATTTGCTATTGAAAATGGTGCGGAGCGGTCAGGGCGTTTCGGAGTTATGGCCATTTTAGAGATCTGGACCAGCACCGGTAAAGTGGTCATATATAAAAATGAACCAAATTCTTCGCCGAATTTCGTAAACTAAATCATCAATAGAAACCACAAAATCGCGATATCTGCCAATAATTCAAGATGGCGACCTAATATTCAAGATGGCAGCCTACATCAAGAAGAGGCGACTGTTTTAAGAAGTTTCAGGCTCCAAAACGCTGCAATATGGGTATATTTGGTAAGGGGAAGATGTCCGGAGACCAAAAATAGCAACCAGATAATTTAAGATAGCAGACCAAAGTCCAAGATGGCGGCCCGAAATTCAAGATGGCAGCAGGTTAAGGAATTTTAGATTCTAAAACCATGCAATATGGGTATCCCAAGTAACACAGTTTGTTATAATACTGTATATAATACATGTTTCATACAAACGTCCATGTTTTGTTTCAAATACGGAAAACGTATTTTCATACACTTATATAACCGAAAAAGCGCAAAAAATGGCGGCTTATAAAACATCTTTGATGTTACTGAAGATGTTTTTCAATACATCATTATAACATAAAATTATGTATCGAATATGTTCTCAGCAACATCATAACAACTTACTTATTGCTGGCACGAAATTAATATTCATCAACCACGCACAGCAAATCAATACGGCATCTATTATAAATTTGTGATGGCTCAACATAATTTTCAGGTCTTACACATCGTTTGTAATTTACCATCTCGATGTTTGGGCACTATGACTTAATTTCATGTGCCGTTCAAAATTTATGGTGAAATAAGCACTTTTCCTCTTAATAAATTCATTCGCTTTCCATCGGAAAGAAATAAGAAGGGAAGTTTTTTGACATTTCTGTGGTTTGTAAGAGATTTTCAAACAAATTTTCAGACATGCAACATGGTTGCTTCTTGACAAAGTACCGTCAGAATGTTTTGGGATGTTATTTTAAATTATGATGTATTAATGATGTTCTTTTAGACTGTAGATTTTTAGACGTTATCAATAAGGAAACTATATTATTTCATTACATATTTAAACTGTTCCAGATGGATAATTATTGGCAGAAACATCAGTAGATGATCTAACGGCCATATATATAAAAATGATAGTGTGAAACTTTTTAGCAGGCACTGTAATTGGTCTGGCCTGATATACGGAAGAGCTCAAAATTTTAGAAATACGTTTAAATTACGACTGTTATACATCTCAATAACATGTTTGTCGAATACCATTTGAATCGAATGAAATACATTGAAAAAACATCATAGCAACGTATTTTGAACATCTACTACTCAATAGCATACGACGATGTCATTTTTGGTTTTGGATGACCTGTTTTGAACATAGGTATAACAATAACAAAGTTGGAGTGCGTTTCCTAGAACAAATACCAATTAATTGTTTTCGTTTGTTTCACGGGATAAAAATAGTGTAAAAACTGGGCTGGTAAGGGAGATTTAGCCGCCAGGTAAGTATCCCCAGTGATTTTTAGGTGACGGGAGGCCTGCCATGTAAATAAAGTTGAATGGTGGCGTCCATCTTTCGAGCCATGGTGACTGTGATCTGCTGATCGGTCTGCGCCAAGTTTTTAGAGACTATTAACATACCCATTAGTTACCTCGTTTAGCATACTTGTAGCAGGATCAATCCACAAACCATAAAATTAAAGTTGCTATCGTATTTGGATTGCCTTGTATTTTTAAGTGAAAGAGATGTTTCTTTAATAATGATCCAATCAGTGAGAAGAGATAGCAAACTAATAATGTTGTACATTAACGTATTTAGTACGTAAAAACAACGTTTGAATAACATGTTTGATCTCAAAGGTTATAACTATGTGCTGCTGATGTTATACAAAACATCTTCAATTGAAGGAAGACGGTGATATAAATATCTTGTGTAACCAACGTTAAATTTACGTTATTTTAACTTGTAGTGAGGACGATAACATTTTTCAGAAACTTATTGCCAAACACAGTTAAAACATGATTTCAACATAATATGTGTACAAATACGATTATAGTACTATACTACAACGTCTTTTGTAAAGTTTATTCTCAAAGATGTTTTCTGTGTTACTTGGGATATTTGGCTCTAAAACGCTGCAATATGGGTATATTTGGTATGGAGAAGATGCCCAAAGTCCAAAAATTACGACCAGATGATGCAAGATAGCAGCCCAAAATCCAAGATGGCAGCTGTTATAAGGAGTTTTAGTTGGAGTTTTATTCGTGTTGAGGTGAAAACTTTTCGTCAAACGAAAAATTCTCCTCTGGACCTCTGGGTGTTTTGTGTGTTGGCCAATGTCTCATGTTTGTAATCGTTCAGTTTGTGCAGCCTCTGGTTGAAGACGATGTAGCGTCTTTATTCAAGGTTTCCTAGAGGTGGAGGACGTGATGTTCGCATTCCTCAATGAATCCTTGGACGGTTTTGTAAAAGAAGCCACTAGAGGAATTTCTGACAGAAATACTGAGAATGTATCGGAAAATGTTGAAAGCCTTAGAGAAATTTATTGAATAATCTCTGCTGTATGTTTTTTTAAGAAACCTATAGAGGAATTCCTGAAAGAATCCTTGGTTTTTTATATGGAGTTATCCAATTCCCAGTTGTTTGAACACTTCTTCATGAATGTCAGCAAGGGATGTCTTAAAAAATTCCTCCATTCCTTCAAATATTTCTGGAGGGGGATCCATAAATTATGCCACACTATGAGGAGGGAGAGAAATTAGCAAAGTGTTACAACCCATTCACAAATTTCAGAAGTCCTATACAAAAATAGTGACAAATAAACAAAACTCAATTAGTTTGTTCCAGATATTCAACCCCATTCGGGATGCAAAACACACTGCATTCATATTAGACGAAGTGTACGAATTGTAGAGTGAGAGTTGCAATTTCTTCACTAGTGTTTCATCTTGCACTTCACCCACTTGCTAGATGGGCTGCCTGCCTACACAGTCAACCGCATTATTACGTACCGAATCGAAACTCGGGCTAGTTATGACCGTCCATGTTCAGTTCGGTTCCTTGTCTGTTTCCTCCGCATATCCTCACACCGGCCCGGCACTCGTTGAGCTTCATCTAGTTACAGTAATTAGTCTACCCGTTTTCCGTCGCTTTTCCTTCCCTTTGACCGACACAAACAAAACAGGGCCAAGCCAAGAGGGCTCATAAGAACCAACCCGTACTCTCACTCTTCATACTCATTCTCTAGCACTCATACTCACACTTACAACATTCCTCCGACCCCCTCCCTGCCCACTACTACGTGCATTCTGCACTCGGCCGTGCCTTTCCCTGGCACCTTATTTAAATGCAAATGAGCTTCATTTCGAAATATTAATGCTCCCTCGTGTTCTTCCCGTGTTCATGTAGCTTCCTCCCTCGATCGTATCCTTCCACCAAGCCCCTCCCCTCCCCTCAGCCGATTGTTCGGTTGGTTGGTCGGTTACAAAACATACATACACTTATTACACCACCCCTTCTGGCCGGGGATCCCCCGGCATCCTAGAGTTGGGTGTCTTTTGCCGTTTTTCACTCACTCACTCACTCGTCGAGGGAATCCTTTCGTCGTCGTCGTCGTTGGTCCACTTTGGACTGTGCGACGGGTTTCGTTACGACACCGGTGGCTCCTCTGCTTGCTGGCAGGCTGATGGCTAGATCCGGTTCTTGCGGTGTCCTTTCCCCGTAGTTTGATTGTTGTCGGTGATTGAGTGGAGTGCCGCCCCGTGAAGTGGAAAGGGCTGAAGGACACTCGCAACATAATGCACAAGAAGGAAGACGACTTTGCTCTTCGTTCCATCGGCTCCTGTGACTGTGGCTCTCTCGAGTTTTGGGTAACTCTCCGGCTTTGAACGAATGCAGCAAGTGCATTGATGCATTGTCCCAATCATGTGGGATACCGGTCTGCCAGAGCGAATGGGATTTCGAAATAATCTCAGAACGTGATGCGGTGGAAATGAAGTTGTAGTATTGGAATTTGTTGGAAGCCGTATTCGTACAAGATTTTCTTTCGCTATTCAGTTAATTGGTAGTTATAATACAATAAGTAACGCAAAATAATAATCCATCGCCTTGCAAATATCTCTAAGAATAATAAGAGTAAATGATTTCCATCTGAAACCCTACTTGAAAAAAAAAACTACAATAGTTCAGATTTTTTTATATTTTTTTTATTTACATTGCATTTATCATTCACATTTCTCCAGAAGTTTCTTCAGAGATTCTTCCAGAATGACTCCGTAATGCCTACAAGAGATCCATCAGGGATTCATCCAGAAAATTCTTCAGGGATACCTAGAAATTTCTTCGGAGATTCCTTCAGGATTCTTTCTAAGATTTCTCTAAAATTCCATTCCAATCAAGGATTTCTCCAAAACTTCCATTAGAGGTCCCTACAGAATACCCCATACCCTGCCCCTACCAGGAGTACCTTAAGGAATAAGTTCAGAGGTTCCTTCAGTGATTCGTCCTCTAGTTCTTTCATGAATTGCTCTAGAAATCAAATCAGTGAGTTCTCCTGACATTCCATAAGGGATATTTCTAGGCGAATCCTTTCGGGCTGCCTCATGGATATTTTTCAGAGATTCTTTCAGGAGTTTTTTTTTTTGGGATTTGTCGAGGAGCTTCTACAGGAATTAATCCAGAAGTTTCTTCGAGAATTCCTGCATTATAGTAGTTCTTTTGGTGATTGCTCCAAAAGCTCCGTCAGTGATCTGCCCAATAGTTCCAGGAGGATTCAGGGACGCCTTCAGATGGTCCCTCAGGTATTCTTGCAGAGGTTCCATCAGAGATTCTTTCAGCAGCATTCAAGGATGCCACCTGGAGATCCATCTAGAATTTCTTCAGAAGTTCTTTCAGGGATTCGTCCAGGAGTCTCTTCAGAAATCTCTCCAGGAGTCTCTCTAGGGATTTCTTCAAGATTTTCTTCAGAGATTCTTACAGCAGCATCCAGGTATACCTTCCGGAGAATTCAAGGGTTCCCTTAGAAGTTTCTTTAAAGATTCCTACAGTAATGCATGTTGGGATTAAACCAGGAGTTCCTTCTAAGAATCCTTCAGGTGCTTCTTGGGGGATTCCTTAAGAAGTTCCTTTGGGGATTCTTCTTGGATTTCTTCGGAGATTCTTCCTAGAAATCATTTGGGGATTCCTCCACAAATTGCTTAGGAAATTTTTGCTAAAATTCCTGTGGGAAATATTGCTAAAATTTCTTACGGACTCCTTTTGTAATTATTTTGCGGATTCCTCCAGGATTTCCTTTGAGGATTCTTCCTGGAATTATTTTGGAGTTTTTTTTAATTCATTCGTGGATTCTACCTGGAAATCTTTCTGGAATTCCTTTGAAATTCCTATCAGAGTTTTTTTTATATGTATTTGCAGGGATCTCTTTAACCCTTTGGGGACGGATGGGTCATATGTGACCAGCCAAGAAAATCGACCATAACAAACGTATTCTAGACCAGCGAGATTGCATCCAGATAGGGGAAAATTCCGTCTCCAATAGGTTAAAAGAGATTCGTCATCCACCAGGGATTCCTACAGAATTTCTTTCAGGGTTTTGTACAGCATTTCCTGCAAGAATTATTCCAAGAGTTCCTTCAAGGCTTCCTCCACTTTTACATTTAGGGAGTTTAAAGCTCCTCCTGGAATTCCTTCTGATATTTTTCCTTGAATTCCTTCGGGGAATACTGAATCAAAATAGTGTAACCTTACTATCTAATTTAGAAGCTTGTGAAGCTTCTTAAAAACCATAACAAAAACTGTATCGAAATCGTTACAGTTATTCGCGAGCGTTGGTGTATATTGTCCGGTGGACATAAGCACGGATGGAAATGGGTGAGTTCGTTCCATATTATGCATTCATTGAAGTTCATGGTTTCAAGAATCAACATAGCGAATACTTGAAGAGCCGTTACGGCATATTCTGTTGGCATTAGCATTGATTTTGTTTTGATTCCAGTGTCTTTTACTTCTCTTTTTCTGTTTTGCATTTAATAAACATATTTAGCTTATTTACTAACAGTTTAGGTGATTTTTTAATTATTTAAATTTTTGTGTATTTTTTTCAAAAAAATCACCTTTTTGCTTATTATTGTTTTATTTTGAGGTAAGAAACTATCAATCTTGTTGGTAGAGACAAAATTTCTTTCTCGTGACTACTGTGGAAGGATTCAGGGGTCTTTCCGGGTGAAAGGAGGTATCAGAGGGATTTCAGAAAAGAGCTTTAGGAGGGCTCCAGAGTCTTTGAAACTCCTCGAAACGCATGTGAAACGCTTCCTGAATTCCTCTAAAACCCCTGTGGGAACTCCTTAAAACCTCATAAAACTCACTGAATCCCTCTGAAACGCTCCTAAAGGCTTTCTAAAACTCACTGAGATCTCCAAAAACGACTCGACACGCATATGAAAATACCCAGAAACCAATTTATGCATCCCTAAACCTCTTGAAATCTCTCTGAATCTTCCTATACCTCCCTCGACATGTCCTTGAAAACACTTTAGTTTCCCCAGCACACACGAAGTCGTATATAATGTTCATAATGCTTAAGTGGAGGTTATTTGCGTACATGTTCCCATTTAACCACGTGTAAAGAGTACGCATATCGCCTTCACTTTAGTATCCTATTCAACATCATATGCGAAACCTCCTGAAGCCCTAGGAAACACCTATTAAACCACTGATTGGAATCCCGTTGAAACACCCCAAAAAACTCGCTAAAACTTCCCTAAACCATTGGCAGCTCTTTTAAAACTTTTTTGAAACCTCCTGAAACTCCCTAAAATCCTCTGAATCGTCAACGTAAACCACTGAAACCACACCCCTCCCCCTTACTGTCCAGTGTTGTCATAGTAAAAGGTTTCAAGGTTTTCAAATTTCAGCTCCCGTTATACTGGTACTCCCCTGAGCAAATGACTTCACTGTTGAGCCTAAATGAGAATTATTCTAGGAAAACCCCTCCGCGGAAGAGACTTTCTTGCTGAAAGTCCTTTTATGAGATTAGACAGACTTGTGTGTGTGTGTGTGTGTGTGTGTGTGTGCATACAATTCAACTCCCACTGCCCGGCAGTGGTATTATGGAAGAAAGATGTCTGCAGTTTTCTGTATGATTTTTGCTCAATTTCAAACAAAAAAAATGAAATCATCTTAAGCCCGGGAGTTGAAAGGTGATAGCTCTGTTGGGATTCAGTGACCCGTTTCAGAATGCCTGGTTACTCACGTCCATTCCGAGGTCACTTTCACTTACAACAAGCCCCGCATGTGTACACTACCGTTATCAAATGGATAATGATACTGCAAACACACTTCCTGCTTCAAAGATAATCTTCGAAGCTGGCGCGTATTTAGTTCAATTTATTGTAGTAATATGTAATCGGAACAATCTCACCCGAAATCATCCAAGGTAGCGCTGCCATCACCATGCAAACGTCTTTACAGCGCAGTGACGCTCCCTCCTTGCATCGCCGCCGTCGCGCACGCGTCCGTCATCATTGGAACAAGCTTCGCTTCATCACTCACTAAATTATGGGCATGAGCCTACACTGTTTGGTTTTCTCACGCCACTCGCGAATCACTGACGGCGCGGCATATCAGTCAAATACGTGAGAAGAGAACGAAAAAAAAAAAAAACTGGAGCAAATCAGATGACGACACAAAACGTGGAATTGACGACAAATTTGGAAACTCCATACGAATTTCGCCACCTTTTGTAAGTCCCGAGCAAGCAGCAGCGGCATGCAATCACGCAAAAGACTTGGCATCACCGCCGGATGTCGTAGCACTACCATACATTCTAGACATTTGGTAACAATCCTTCACATTTCTTTTGAACACCAATAAGTCGCTTTTAATCAAAATTAACACAAAACAAACACTCTCACCCGCGGAAGAACCATCCGGATGGCGTAGCACCGGCCAAACTGTAAGCGGAACGGTGAAAAAGAAAAAAAATACGAACGCGAAAGAAATGTGACGAGCAGCTCAGAACACGTCTGCACGCGGCAACGCCTACTGCGCTTTTTCCCCCTTATGAGATTAGACAGACTTCCTCGTAAAATTCCTAGGAAATTCTCTTTGAACACCTCTGGCGAAACCGCAACAAAAACTTTGGGGATTCTTTCAGGATTTGTCAAAAAACACTTTTAAATGTTTACAAAAACAAAATTCTCGCAGGATTTCTTAGAATGGTTTAAGCAAAAGAATCTCTGTCCGTGCATTTCATTGTAAATTTCTGCAGGAAATCGTCAATAGATTTTCTTCTGCGATCTTCTTCAGGACTTTCTCAAAAAATTTCTCAACAGATTCATCTTGAAACTGGTCCACGGGTTTCCTCGAAAATTCCGTTCAAAATTCCTCATGGCATTCTCTAAGGGATTCTGTAGGAAATTTCTTCAAGGATTGGTACATAAGTTCATGCTTGTATTCCTTAATGTATTTTTTTTAAATATTTCTGAACAAACTCCTCCAGAAATATATTCAGAGTTTTTCCAGAAGTTTTTCTTTGGAAATTTCTCAAGATATTTCTCCATGCGTTTCTATAAAAGATGCAATTTCAGGAGATATTTTTTCTCAAAGATTCGGGGGTTCTTTCACAAATTACACTAGGATTTTCCTTCAGATGTTCAGTAATTCATGAAACTTGTTTTAGAAATAATGTTTAGAATTTTTTTCAGAGATTCCTTCAGGTATTTGACCATTTATTCAGGGATTTTCTGGCCGAATTATTTGAAAATTCCTGTAGAAAATTCTGAAGAGATTCTTCAGGGGTTTCTTCAATAATTTCTTAAGATACTGCTCCAGGAATTGCTTCTTGATTTATTCACGCGTTCCTTCCAGAGGTTCTCTCAACAAATTTAGCAGAAATCACTCCAGAATCTATTTCTTAACATTTTTGAAGAATTGTACAAAACATTGCACTGTTTTAAAGATTGCTTGAAAAAAATAAATAGTTTCTTCAGTGGTTCTCTAAAGAATTCCTCAAATTTTTTTTTGTTTCTACAGGATTTTATTCAGGTATTTTTGGGTATGAATCCGTTCAGAAATTGTATAAAATTTTTTGAAATTTTTTTCAGAGGTATCTCCAAGGATTCGTTCGTGGAATCCTCCAAAAAGATTGGTAGGGATTTATACAAGAATTTCACTAGTACGTTTGTCTTCAATTGCGGCAAACATCTTTTTAAGAGATTTCTTCAGAAATTTCTCTACAGATGGCTTCAGAAATAATTTCAGAAATTGATTCACCAGAAAATTTACCCAGAATTTCTTAAAAATCCTTCAGGGATTCCTTGGAGATTCTCGGAGAAATCCTTGGAAGAACTTTCTAAAAAACACCGGAAGGGTTTGTAAAAAATCAAAAGTTTTTCTGAAAAACTCCATGGAAGATCTTTGGAAGAAATCCCTTGCCGAAACTCCTGAAGAAATCCCTAAAATTCTGAAGAAGTCTCTAGATATAAAATTATCTCCTCAAAGGAATTTCAGAAGGAATCCCAGTTGGAATTTCTGAAAGAATCCATGAAGAAATTTCTGAATAAATCTTCTGTTAAATCCTTAGGAAGTACTTTTTAATGAATATCTGAAAAAAGGAGAGTTCTTGGAGGAATCTCAGGAGCTATTTCTTCTTTGAGAAATATCAGGAGAAAAAAATACTGATGAATTTTTGGAAAAAATCCTGATGAAATCCTTTTTTAAATTCTTGGAAAATTAACAAAAATCATTCATGGGGAAATCTGGGGACAAATTTATAAAAAGAAATCTTGTAGGAATACTTCGCGAAACGCGTAAATAAACGTCTGCAAAGATCACAGAAAAAAAACCCTTGAGATATTTCCGAAGAAGTTTCCGTATAAATTCCTAGGAAATTAAAAAAAAAGTCTTGAAGAATTTTTTGTAGCTATCCTTAGAAGAAATGCCGGATGGTGATCTTTTGGAAAATTCTTTGCTTTAAGTTTAACACATCTTTGAAATAATTTCCAAAGGAACCCCTTTAAAAAAATTCCGAGAAGCTCAGAAGGAATATCCAATGATTTTTTTTATCGAATCCCTAGAAGATTTTCTATAGTAATTTCTGGTAGAGTTACTGAAAGACTAGAAAACGCGAAATTCTTAGAGGAATTCATGACAGAATATCTGAAGATATCCTTAGGGACATTTCTTAAAGAAAACCTGAAAGACTTTCTGAAAAACAAGAGCGCTGGAAGAGTTCCTGCAAGAAACCTTTGTAGATTTAAGACCGAATTCTTGGAATAATTTGTAAAGAAATCTATGGATTGAAAGAAACCCTTAGAAGATTCTCGGACAAATTTATGGATGAGGGGCTGTACATAAACCACGTGGTCATGAGGGGGGGGGGGGTTCAGCCAATGACCATTTTGTATGGACGAATAAAAAAATTTGTATGGACTAATGACCACGCAGGGGGGGGGGGGGTTGAGAAGTCCCAAAAAAATGACCACGTGGTTTATGGACAGCCCCTGAACATCATTAGAGATTTCTGAAGGAATCTCTAGAAATATTTCTAAAACAATCACTGGGAGAGTTTCTGGAGGAATCTTCGTGAGAACTTATGTAAGAGTTTGTGGGAGATTTTCTGAAGAAATCCTAAGAAGAATTTCTAGAAAGAATATTAAATTTTCTTGAAGAAATGCTGAAAGCGTGAATGAGAAATTCTAAGGCATTCCACAGATGATGAGGAACTTTCAAAAGAAATCCATGGAGCAATTTCGGAAGAATTGGAAAGAAGGGAAGGTACCATAAAAAGTTCATGTATTAACTTTTTAAATGGATAAACGGAAAAAAAAATCCTGACAGATGCCGAATAGAAATCTTCGAAAGCATTTATGACAGAACTTCTTAAAATTTCCTTGAAGATTTTTTAGACGAATTGCTGGAAGAATTCCTAAAGAATTTTTTTTTTCTTTATTAAAGAGGCTTTCAGCCAGACGCTGGTTCACCAACCCTAAAGAAATTCTAAAACAATAAGGGTCAAATTGTTTTATCATTGAGCTATTATTTCTCAAAATTCATAAATATTGTACTGATATATTAGAATTTTACTAATAAGTTTCTTTTTGATTTTCTTTTCAGGTTCGTAACTGATTTCGTTAATCGTTGAAACGGGAGCCTGAGTTGTGTGAAAGCTGTTGAATCAGGTAGAGCCATTGCATTAGGAACTATGCAAATTTGAAACTTGTATCAAGCCTCAAATCTGTAATTTGATACACTTTGATTCTTGATCAAATAAAATTCACAACAGACACGCATTACCAAAAAAGTATAGCATCATCTCAAAAACGTATTAAATGTAGACAAACCGCACTGTTCAATTATCTACCCTAAACATACCTATGGCACGGACGATCCTTCATCCCAAACACCCGCATATCTTATTCCGACAGCCGCACACATGCAAAACACAGTAGGCCTGACTACCCGGTAAGCAGGATACTCGCAACACTCGCCTACTGTGTATCCGTCCACCACGCAAACCATCCCACGTTCGCATTCACCTTCGTCGTTACGATCCCTGCACCCCTGCGCTACTGCAGCCAACTGCATCGACAACTACTGTCTGTCTATATGTTGTGTTGATGTTGCCGTCTTGTCGTCATCTAAACCAGACTTACTTTACCAATTTCCTCTGCTTGACCTCACGCCCAGCGTGATTCCATCACCGCCCCTCTCCCCCTTTGATTCCCACCTACGAGTCATCTAATTTCTCTCAATTTTCAATTTTCACCTTCACCCTCACCCATCATGGGCCGGACACCCGCCTTTTCTCATGCTCCAGCTAGATGGACGAGGTGATGGTGTGCAACGACTTTTCATGCATACGCAGGCAGTCGGATGAAGAAGTGCCCATCGCCATTGCCGCCGCAGTAGTAGACGTTGTCGTTGGTCCGGAACTGGACGAACGAATCCTTTTCCGATATTCCGGTCGAGCAGCTTACACACCCACGACGTGGGTGAAGGGTGGTATGCAGCAACCGTGAGTGGCGCAAGAGTGCAGCAGGGCACTCTTATTCGGTTTTCTCGTTTCTTATTCACTCGTTCGCCTGCTAGGATTCTCTCGTCTAGCTCTGTCGGTGGGTGGTGGGCCAACAGCATGTGATGCATGTGTGTATGGAAATACGATATAAATTATAATGCATTAATTATGTTTAGAAAACAAGCTTATTAAACTTGTTCAATATTATATCTGGAGCCGTACGGGTCGGTCGGTCGGTCGGTTGGGGTTCCGATGGGTGGACCGTTCGATCGTCGTCCTCTGGCTGGAGGAAGATGTCTAGGTCTACTGTGCTGTTTGTATCAAGCTACGTTGGAGGGGTTGCAACGCTTGCTACGATAGAGGACACAGAACTCTGACGCAATTTCCAGACTTGCGGTTACTTTGAAAGAAATAATTTTGAGAAAAAATGTAATTTTATATAATTCATATAAAAATTAATATAAATTCAAAAACTGAGTAAATTAAATCAACAGAAAATTCGATGATTGAACTCATAACTTAATAGAAACTCTTCTTTCCGTAGCACCGTATGCGCTTTCAGTAGTGTAGCAAAGAATTGTAGGTTCGTCACTCACTTTTGTACCAAAACATTTCTGTAAATATTGCGACATTTGCACCCATTTAGACTCGCCCGAAATTCATTATCATCACAGTCGAATTTCGCACACTACTTCGCAGCGGCTGGCATACACAAGTTCGGTTGAGTTCATGACAGGGGCGTCGGATGCACAACAGGTAAACAAAATAAGTTTGATTAGTGTGAAATTTCGCTGGGAAATGATGATTCACTGGATTCTCAAATTATCACAGTAGTCTAAACTTTAATGAGAAACCCAATAAACTCGTAAAGTCATGATTTTGAATTTACTGATTTTTTTTTAATTTTTACCTCAGTAAAAATGATGTTTAGTTAATATTAAAAAAAAGTTGTTTCTTTTTCATATTCCTATGAATTATGCTGGTTAAGATATGGAGAAGGCTCAAATTTTATTTTATAGTGTTAATATTTGTTAGATCATGCAATTATTTCCGAAAACAGTGGATTGAGTAGGAAAAATTTCACAGTTTTCTACGGCAAGATCTTATTTACAGATACATTTAATATTTTTTGAAATATTGAACAATCCTAGCAGCACATGGTGTTGAAATCTCGATTACTGTCAAACATTCTTGTACATTGGATTTGCTTTCGTTGAACATGTACTGGAACATCGATTATGTTCATCGTTGACCAATTTCTCCCTGAAATCATCGTCGTTATTAAAAGTAGTGGTTTTCGTTAAAAACTTTTGTTTTTAAAATGCATACTGTAAATACATGTATGAGGTCATTGTTTTATTTCATGTTAATGTCTTTTATTTTCGAAAAATCATGGCGGATGCTTTAGCCGTAATTTATTCATAATTTAAAAAAAAATCGGGGAAATTTTGATTTATCGTAGAGTTTAGCTATCTTCCTTGTTAAATTCTACAAACCAAATGCCATCTATATTTATTTAAAAATTCCTTCAAATTTCGTAGTAGCACCTCCAAAAATATATTCCTTTATGAAGCCTTGCATGGATCCCTTCCGTAATTACTCTATGGATTTTTTCATAAAATTCTCCAGGGCTTCCTTACAGAATATCTTCCATGGATTCCTTTAAAAGTTTCTCCAGAATTTCTTTCGGAAATTTCGCTAGAAGGCATTCCAGAAATTTCTCTAAGAACTCATGGTTCCTCCATGAATCCTTCAACCATCCCAGATGGCGTAGTGCACGTTCAGCGAGTCTATCTGGGTCATATTGACACCAACATCCTATTATGGTACAAAACATTATCCGATGCTTCCTTCAGAAATTCCTGAGAGAATTCAGATATTTAAGTCATACCTTCCAATAAGATATTTTTCATGAATTGCTTTTGAACTACTCCGTGTACCTCCTTGGTTTTCTCAAGAAATTACTCCAAGATTTCCACCAAGGGAACCCATAGGATTTTCCAGATTTTTTAAAGATATAACTCAGAAATACCTCTTGTTATGGTTTCTAGAGAAATTCCTTCACAAATTTCTCAAAATAACAAACCTTTTCAAAGATCTTCGCAGAAGTTTATCTAGGTGTTTCTTCAAATATTCCTACATGGAACCCTTCATAAATACGTCCAGATTACTTCATAAATATTCTCTCAAAATCCCACAGGATTTTTATAGTTTGTTTGCAGGAATACTTTTCGACACGTGTTCATGTTTTTTTTAGAAATCTACCAATGGTTTCCTATGGAGTTTTTGCAGGGATTATTCTTAAAATTCCTCGAAAAACTCTTCCTGGGATATTTTTAGGCATTTCCCTGGGAGTCCTTCAGCAATTTCCCAGGAACTTAACTAGAAATTTCTCAATATTTTCTTTGTTTTTTTTTGGAAATTCCTTCACAAATATCTCCAGAGGTTCCATAAGGCTTTATCAGAAATTCAGATTTTAAAATTTTCAAACAATCCGCTGGAGGGTTTTCTAAAGAACTCCTAGAGAAATTTTAGAAAAAAAAAATCCATGGAAAAACAAGGGCTACTAAGAGTATTATCGGCAGGTTTGTTCTTTTCGTCATACGGGTTTTTGTCGCTCAAATGGCCTGAAACTTAAATTCAGCTTGGTTGGGAAAGATTTCAGGGCAATTTTGAGTTCAATAGGTTTCAAAAACCCACTTCCATTTCCCCCATGATGAATAGAACAAAATTGTTCAAAATAAGTAAGTTCTATTATTGTTTTCAAAAACTTTCCAAGAAATTCTTTAGAAAATCCTCCACCGGATTCTTGGAAAATTTTCCCAAAGATTTTCTCAGCAATTCTTTCAAATTTTTTTAGGGAATTTTTGAAAACTCCCAGAAATTCCAGAAGAAATTTTTGAGGAGGGATTTTAGGACAAATCTTGGAATCTTGGAGAAATTCCTCGGAAAATACCTGAAGAGTACACTTCCTGAAGGGGTGTCTTAAGGACGTTCATGAAGAATGTCTGAAGGAATTACGCCTGAGGCAATTTTTGAAGTAATGCGGGAAGGAATTTATGCATAACACCTGACATAAATTTCTAATGGTACATCGTTATTTGAAGAAATCTCCGAATAAATACTTGAAAGAACTGGAGAAGCCCAAGCAGGTGTATCCCTGAAGGAACTTCTAGAAGAATCTTTTGAGAATTTTCTATTGGTATTTCTGGAGAATTGCGAATGAATAATTCCTGGAGGAATTTCTGAAAAATACTAGAAAGAATCCTTGGACGCATTATTGAATGAATCTCTAGAGTAACATATGGAGAAATACCTGTAGAAACCTGTGGAGAAAACCCAACTAGAATTTCTGAAAAATATTTTGGGATTTTTTTTTAAGAATCTATGAAAAAATTTCTGCTGGATTCGTATTTTCTAAATAATTCTCTGGAGGGATACTCGGAATCCCCAAATGAACTTATTGGGAAAAGTCTAGATGAATTCCGTGAAAAATATGAAAACAAAAAAACCGTCGAGCAAATTCTGACAGCACCTTTTGAAGAGTTTTTAAAGAAATTTCCGAAATATTTCCAATTTCCGAATAATCTGAATAAATCTGAAAGAAAAACCCTCGACAAAATTTTGATAGCATCTTTTGACGAGTCTTATCGAAAATTTCTGGAAATGCACGAATTTTTGAAATAATCATGTAAAGAATTTCTGAAGGAATTCCAGGAGAATTTTCCTAGAGAATCACTGTTACAATATTTGGAGGAGCTCGTGAAGAAATCCGTGGATTAGTTCCTAAAGAGATACCTGGATGAGTCTTTGGAGAAATGTTTGCTGAAAACATTGAAGAGATTCCCGCATCGATCTTACATCTCTTTAGATATTCCTCCTGAGATTTCTGTATTTATTTTTTTTTTGAATATCCATCATCCTGATCATCTTTTTGAGATATTTCTTTTCCTTAGATTTCTAAAGGAATTGTAATGGAGACTCCTTTAGAAATTCTTTCTGGGATGCTTTCAGAAACTCCTGATCGGAATCCTTCAGAAATTATTTCAGGGATTCCTTTGAAAAAACTTTTTATCATGGATTTTGTTTTTAGATTTTTTTTTATTTTACAAATTCGAAATAAAAATTCCAAAGGTTCCTTCAAGAAATCCTTGAAAAAAATCAAGCATTTGCTTTTGTAATTCTGTCAGAAATATCTAGTGGGATTTTTTCAGAGATTCCTTTAGGAGTCGTTTTAGATATACCTCCAAGGATTTCTCTAGAAGTTTTTTCCAGATATTGGATACAAAATTACTGGAAGTACTCCTAAAAGAATCCCTGAAGGAACTTTTGAGCAAAATTCCTGGGCGATTGATGCTTACGAAATCCTGATGTGACCTTTGGATATTCCTGAAACAAATTCTTTACTATTTTCTAGAAAAAAAAACCTGCAGCAATTTCTGAAGTTATCTCTGGATGAATTCCTGGATGAAGACCTGGAAGAATACATGAAGAAACTCCTTGGGATGGTTCCCTAATTGCTAGACCAAATTTACGATTAATTTCTAGAAGAGCTAGGAAAGTAATTCTAAGGAAAAAATGCTTGAAAATTTTCTGGACGGATTTCTGCAGGGAAATCATTAGATTTTTTGAAAAAAATCTTTAAAATATGATTGCAAAAAATTATTATTCTCAAATTGCAGACAAGGTACTGGTGGATTTTTTCTCTGGAGGATTTGCTATAGGAATTTTTTGAAGAACTCCTGGAGGAACTCTAAGAAAATTATATTATACAATTTCTCTAAGGATTGGTACACAATAATCCCTGAAGAAATACCTGGAGTTCTGGAGGAATTCTCAGGGATACTGCTGAAGAAGTTAAAAAAAATAATGTTTTTTGAAAGAAATCTTTGTAAACATAACTGGAAAAACTAGAGAACTCTCTTCAAGTAATGAAGATTTTTTTTTGAAAAGTGACAAGAAATAGATTCTAGAGTAATTTCTGCGTGACTTGCTGAGAGAATATTAGGAGATATTCGTGTAGCATCACCCACAAAATTCCTGAAAGAATCCCTGAAGAAAGGTCTGAATGTATCCTCGGCAATCCCTGGAGGAATACCTGGAGCAACTACTGGCGAAACTTCCAGAGAAACTTTTGAAAGAACCCCTTGAAAATTTTTTGAGAAATTTCTAAATAAATTACTGAAAAAAATACTTAAAGGAACCTTCTTAGAAAAATCAACAATAATTTGTGAATGGGTTCCTGAAAAAAAGAAACAAAGTTTCGTAAATTTCTTCAGAAGTTCTTGAGTGGTTTGACAGATTCCTCCAGAAAACTATTGATGGATTGAGTTGAAAACTATGCATGGATGTTTTCAGAAATTATTTTAAAAATCCTCCAGACATATCCAGCTGTTGATTCAGATTCCAGGGAATTTTTAAGAACTTCTTCCTATTTCTTACTGTAACAAATCTCTCCGGATTTTTTAAACATATTTCTTTTGAAAGTTCTTTTTGAGCATCCAGAAAGTTCGCCAACAATTCCTTTGAAAAACTCCCTTAGGTTTTCTTGAAAAGAAATCCGTAAGAGAATCATTTCACGGAAATCTTCAGAAATGCTTTCAACGATTTATTAAAAAAGTATCTCCCGACATTTATCCAAGAGTTTTTTAGAAAACTTTTCATAGACTTTTTTTAGAAAATCTTATAAAATTTCTGTCGGAAATTCTTCCAAGGATTCTTTTGAAAATTTTCCTGCAGTTTCATCAACAAAACTCTGAATGAGATTCCTCCATACATTTGTCAAGGGATTCAGAAGCTTCTCTAAGAATTTGGTCTTAACATCTAAAAGTGTTTCTCTCCGGAACTCCTTCGGTGACTTTTTCAGAGTTTTTTCCATAGATTTTTTTTAAATACATTTCTCCAGGGCTTTTGTAAAATGTGCCCTCATGATTTCTCATTATTTTCCCAAAGTATTCTTTTAGGTTGGGTTTCTTCTGAATCTTCATCAGGAATAACTTTACAAAATCTCCTTGGGAATCGTTAACAAAATCCTTGGAAAATTTAGTCAGGGATTCCCTCAGAATTTTCATTGGGAATTTATTTAAAAATTCTTTCATGAATTCTTTAAGTGGTTTCTTCAGAATGTTTATTTTCAGAATTAATCCAGAGATAGTTGCATTATTAGTTTCAGTGATGTAGTGATTTTCTCCAAATAATGGTCCATGTATTTTACCAGAAATTTATCCGAAATTTCCTCTTATTATAACTCCAAGAATATCTCCACGGATTTTTTTTATATACACAGAAATATTTTATTTCTTAGGATTTTTTTTTCATAATTTCCTGCAGAAATCCAGGTATCCCTACAGGATTTTTGTTTCCAAATATTTACCTAAAAATTGTTCCAAGGATACTTTCAGAAAATCTGCCAAATGTTTTAGCAAAGGATTTCTGGAGAAACTTCTCTTAAAAAATCCCCAATCACCTTTTTTTTAGGAATTTCACTAAAGGTTTTCCGAGAAATTTCTCCAGGTATTTCTCCAAGAAACTCTTCCGAAATTCTTCCTAGGATTCCTTTAAAAATTCTATGAGATGTCTTCAGATATTTCTCTAAAGATTTATTTCAACATCCATAGATTATCTCTAGAGTATATCCATGGCTAATACATAATATAGTACCTAAGAGAATACCAGAAAGTACTCCTTAAAATACCTTTTTAATTTCTAGAAAAAAAAAATATGACAGGTTTTTACAAGTAATTCCAAGAAAAAAAAATGCTTCAGCAATGTTTGGAGAGATTCCTGGAGAAAACCGTGGAGGAATTAATAAAGTATCCTCCTAGAAAAAAAGGACTGCAAAAATCCCTTCAGACATCACAGTCAAAGATACTGTTGGAATTCTGGATGGAAAGAAATCCATCAATTACTTCCTGATGGGTCCCTGGAGGATAATCTGAAGGAACGTTCGGAAAAACTTCTAAAGATGGTTCCGAAATATCTAGGAATCTCTAAAGAAATATTCAAATAAATGGATGACAGCATACATATTATAGGGCAAGAATTCTTTTGGGAAATCCTCCAAGGATTTCTCTAGGAATTCTTCCCTGGCTTAGGCGTTAAGCCAGGTTTAACTATATGGGTAAGCTTGGCTTACGAGTTAAGCCGAGGTGAAGAAATCGGCCCTTAGACATGCAGTATGAAGCTCGAGATCCTAGGCCTGAGCGAAGTGTGTTGGCCGAACACTAGAGAACACGGATAGGAATCGGGTCAAACTCATCTATACTCTGGCCAAGAGACGAACTCTAGGGCAGCGGTCACCAAACTGCGGCCCGTGGGCCGCATGCCACTCAAAGATTCCATAATGAAAATAAAAAATTCACTATATTTTAAAACTTTAATGAGAATGATTTTTGTCAATATTATGGGGAGATTTTCAAAAGAAGTAAGATTTTTGAATGTTTCCCAATCTGTAAAAGACTACTTTTTCAAATTTTGTTTCGAAAATAATCGGAACTGTTGTTAAGAAAGTTGTGTTTCGCTTAAATAATGAGTTTAGGCTTAGTTTCACAGGTTCTCTGCCATGGGTTTTGGACTCATTAGGGCCTGTCCATAAACTACGTAGACTCTGAGGGGTGGACGGGGGGGTCTGGCCAAAGTCTACGCTCCATACAAATTTCGAAAATTTTGTATGAACGAAAGTCTACGAGGGGGAAGGGGGGTCTGAGATGGCCGAAAAAAGTCTACGTAGTTTATGGACAGCGCCTTATTAGTAATTTGTTTAATTACACGAAAATTAACTCAAAATAATTTCCATGTTGTTTCTATCGGCGAAAAAAATATTGTATATACTTTATATTCACCACTTCTGCCAGGAAACTATTCCAAATTTTTTACAAAATTTTTGCCTATAATTTTTCTTAAAGGAAGTGTTGCCCAAACTTTCGGAATTTCGCTTAAAACTTCAAGGATTGGGCAAGATACTCTTTATTCTCTTAGCAATACTTTTGGGAATTCCCTTTAAAATATCTACTCTGAATCGGCTACAAATACTTGTTTCTATTGCTCAGAAAATCATGTCTGCAGGTTTTTCTTCATTGGCTTCTTAAGAAATGATTCTGAAATTTCTCCAAATCCACGAGAAGTCCCAAAAAATCTCACAGTTCCAAGATTTTTTAAATTGTTCCCAGGAAATCCTTAAGCTGCAGTAAGATACTCTATTCTGAAATTTGTCAAAACTGGTTCCAGAGGTATTACAAGAAATTTGTCTGTTCGTGTCTAGGCCTTCCACAATTCTGCACTTAAAATCTGCGCTATAAGTAGGCTGTAAGTTTATCCACATTATTCTTAAAAAGGTCCACATTGTTTTTCAGCGTCACTTTTGCTTATTTTTTGTAACTTTAAGTAGCTTGTCTGAAAATGCCAAGAATTGCAAAACCTAAATATTACCGTTTTGAAAACCCTGTTTTAATACCCTACGATTTTTAAGATTTTTTCAAGTAAAATAAAATCTCCTGATGACTCCAGGTTATTTAGTTCTTTGTTCTTGTTCAATCTTTTTATTTGTGAATTTCAACAAATTTAATTCTTTACACTTTTCAAAAAATCAAACAAATGTATTTTGTGTTGAATCTTGGAAATTGTTGAAAATAAACTCTTGAATGACTAGCGGCCCGCAGTCTATTTTCAAAATTCGATTTTGGCCCGCAAAGACAGTTAGGCTGAGGATCACTGCTCTAGGGATTCTTCTGGGAATTCCTCTGGGATTTCTTCCAGGAATTTCTCTGGGAATTCCTCCAGGAATTCCCCCAGGCATTCCTCTGGGAATTCCTCAAGGAATTACAATGGGAATTCCTCCAGGATTTCCAATGGGAATTCCTCCAGGAATTCCTCTAGGAATTCCTCTAAGAATTCCTCTAGGAATTCCTCTGAGAATTCCTCCAAGAATTCCTCTCAGAATTCCTCTGGGAATCCCTCTGGGAGTTCCTCTAGAAATTTCTCTGGGAGTTCCTCTGGGAGCTTCTCTTGGAATTCCTCTGGAAGTTCCTCTAGGAATTTCTCCAGGAATTCCTTCAGGAATTGCTCCGGGCGTTCCTCCAGAAATTTCTTAAGGAATTCCTACGGAAATTCTTCTTGGAATTTCTCCGTAAATTCCTCAGGAAATTCCTCCAGCAATTCCTCCGGGAATTGCCCCAGGAATTGCTCTGGAAATCCTCCAGAAAATCTTTCGGGAATGACTCTTGTAGTTGCTCCAGGACTTCTCTTCGAACTTCTTCAAGGTTTTTTTTTTTTTAAAAGACCCCAAAGAAATGTTTGGAGTAACTCAAAAGGTGCTTCTGAATCAAAAACTCCTGGCTACGCCACTGCATTTGGACCGTTGCAATTTTCAACAATCCTCCGATGCAATCTCCATAGTTCGATCTTGATAGGTTCCAGTGGTGTGAATGCACCAACAGCAGGGTGGTGTTTTTCGGAAGTTTGTTAGAGTTCACGGTTCAATGCGTAGGCACCTACTGGAGGAGCAACAATATATCGATACTTAGCCACCTACTCAAAAGCCATTTCGTGGAAGGACTACGCGCCGTGTTGGTCGGTTGGACGACGAAGAATCGTTGGATAATGTGTGCGTGCAGCTCGGTTGTGCAGCACATGTGTGCGTTTTTGAGGGTGGCGAGTGGTTATCTTTGGTCATCACGACGAACCCTTGCAACGTGTGTGCACAGTGCATTCTCTACGATTCCTGAATAATGTCGGTTGGGATGGTTTTTGGGGTGGTGGGTGGTTGTGTGCATCAAAAATTAGCATAAAGCTCCTTTCGTTCGGGGTTGTCTTGATGCGAAGGATGATGAAGGGGTGGCACCGGGTGCAAGTGGGCGAGTGTTTTGCATTATTTTAGTGTGAGGTTATGTGCATACACTTTGTCTTTCGGTGAAGAGTGGGCATATAATTGTATACAAGTGCAATTTTGCGTGTTTGCTGGGACGGGAATGGTTGTAGGGGGATGATGGTGTCCGCCGAGAGAATGGAAATAAGTTTTCCAATAATAAACATTACAACCGCAAATAAAAGTTTTTTCTTCGAACTGTTGTGAACACGTGTTCTAGCGATAATTTGTGGATAAATTTTGCAGCACATGGTGCATTATCGAGCAATGTTCTTATGAGGGCTATTGTTTTGATATTGCTGTTTTGTCGTACATTTTGTTTCCGTTCTTCCATAAGAGATAAATAAGTTTTGGCTTATGTTTTACAAACATTTTTTTTGTTTCTTGTTGATATTATGTATTAGATATATTCGTTAGAAAACTTAAAAGTTATTCAGATATACATTTAAACGTTTTCTAGGTCGACTGGGGTTCAGAAATTCCCTCTCTCATAGCTAGCTTAGGAAGGATTATATATTAAGTAAAAACATATATCTCTTAATTACCAAATACCCGCATGCGACGTTTACCCTTAGGTTCCGTACTGATCAGATCCGACCCTCTCACATCATATTGGCAGCTTAATCTATTTTCTTATATTAGCTAATTAGTCCATCTATATGCGCAGTCAAACGGCAGTGTCCAAATCTGCCGGAGAGTAAAGCTCCGTTGTTCGGCTCAGCTCAGGTAGTTGAGCTGCCAAACACGTTGCCAATGCGCTGCAGGAGCCGGAGTGCATTGTGCCATATCGTCTAGCTCCGGTCGGTATAATATTCGAACGTAAAGGAGACCATACCGGAGGCTCTCCATAATAATGTGCACGTGTGCAGCCGGAGTAGTGTTCATGTTGGACTCTTGCCGGCCCTCAGTCTACAAGTGCCAGAGTCGATGCAATCAATTTGGAATTAGTACTGTGCTTGGGCTACCCCCCCCCCATAGCCCCTCTTTGCCCCATCGGTTTCGTTAGCCCTCACTTAATAAAGGTACAATTATAAATGTACATAATTTCGTCTAGTTTTCAGTTTTCTGAGAGGTGGTCGCCGGCTGCATGCAACTCACTCACACTGGCACACCCTACCTACTTGGGTCCAGGTTGATGACGACAAGGCAGGACACCATCGTACCCGCACAGGACCTTGGGCTCCGCTGATGCAGGACCTTCTCAAGCCGCTTCGTTCCAAGAGGCGAAGAGTTGGAAAATCCAAGCTTCGTCCGTACACATATAATGAATAAACAACCGCTCACTGCTCCTCACTGGCCGTCGATTGCAGGATGCCCCCACACAGTCAGTCTTCCTTCATCGCCGGTCGATTTGGTTGTTCGTGGTGGCGGTGGTGGTGCTGGTGGGTGATGCAGTGTACCACCCGTAGTGCTGATACCACCCATCACATCGTCGTCGTCGTCATCGTCAGCTGAAGAAGGGAGCGCAACTTGCAAATGCAAGAGAGGAATTAGACTGGCTTGAGTAGGTCTAGGCATGCTCTAAGTATGAGGTTCTCAAACTTTTGAAATTGGTGATCCTTTATCCATTTGGAAGGATTTTGGCTTTTCTCGTACACCAAAGTGTACTGGAAGACTATATGATTATTCAAAAAAGAAATTATCGATAGAAGGCTCGAAGGGTGAAGTTACGAACCAATCGACTTAGTTCGATGAATTAAGATGATGTCTGTGTGTGCATGTATGTGTGTATGTATGTCTGTGCACAAAACAGGTCAATCACATTTAAGACACTTTCCATTGGTTGATTCTGACGATGTTAGCACGAATTGAACCGGAATTTCGCCGCATTGTTTGCTTTTGAAAATGGTCCGGATTGGTCGCGGCATTCCAGAGTTATGACCATTTTAGTGATCCGAACCAGCACCGGTTGATCTGACCATAGAACATTTTCAGCCCAGAACACAAAGAAATATGCCATTTTTAATACGATATTCTTTAATTTGGATAAGATTTTGCCCATGCACTGAATTTTGAGAATCAAATTGATTTGCATCTACAAAAAAGTTGGAATTCAAAGGTACGAAACTGATTACACTCATTCGAAGAGGGTATTCTGCTAAGAGGGTTCCTTAAGTCGGTACAAGATCGATTTTCATTTTTTTATGAATCTCTTTCATTTCAAATTTTTTTTTATGAATAAACTAGTAAATCATTCTGATATTGTACCGACTTTTAGAACCCTCTAAGCAGAACACCCTCTTCGAATTAGTGTTATCAGTTTTGTACCTTTTAATTCCGCCGTATGTAAATCATTATTTTTTCCATAGTCACGCAAAATAAGAGTTTTTAAATATTTCTTTATTTTTTATTTCTTTTTTCACAAAACAATTTAACAATTTGAAAATAAAGTACTTTGACAAAATTTTGATTGTTTTGGTTCAAACTCGGAGGTTTATCTTCTTATGTCGTTTGAATTCAGAAGAGCTCACGGTTTAAAGCTCCAGGTTTAAACAACTTTTAAAAATAAGCCGCAGCCTAATCTCACATAACTTTTTCGTACAATAACACCAAATTTTCTTCTTCAATAATTTATAATTAAAAACCGGTTTGTTTAAAGGATAAGATGTTTTCGAATATGTTCGAGGATATTTAAAAAGACTTTAAGAAAATCATTCACGGAAGTAATTTTCGTTGCGGGTAGATGTCAAATAATTTCAACTTTCCAAAATCCTTTCGCTTTGATTCGTTTGATTTTATTTACATATCTCTAGAAAGCTGATTGTCTGCCTCAAAATTTTCCATGCAACCAGAATGGCCCAATGATTCTAATTTTTTTTCTTTAAATTTTTATTTTAAATCGATTTACCAAATAAGAAGAAGGAAACAGTTTTCAAGATTTCTGATATAAAAAAGAAGTACATAAACTATTTTTGCCTATGTCCTACAGCAAATCCAATAGATAAATCTAGAAATCCCTCCTCCTCCTCTCCTCTTCTTGGCGTAACGTCCTCACTGGGACAAAGCCTGCTTCTCAGCTTAGTGTTCTAGAGCACTTCCACAGTTATTAACTGAGAGCTTCCTCTAAATGACCATTTTGCATGTGTATATCGTGTGGCAGGCACGAAGATACTCTATGCCCCAGGAAGTCAAGAAAATTTCCTTTACGAAAAGATCCTGGACCGACCGGGAATCGAACCCGTCACCCTCAGCATGGTCATGCTGAATACCCGTGCGTTTACCGCCTCGGCTATATGGGCCCTCTAGAAATCCCACATTTTTCAAATTTTTTTGCAAAATGTTTTTCGAGACATCGACTCATGGAGGTTCGACTGTATATGCAAATTTGAAGCATTTTTGTAGAACATCTCGATTTTCTAAAAAAAAATCATTTAGAGGTTCCTCCAAAGCGGTTTTTGAAAAATTATCCTTTTTCGTAAAAAATCTAAAAATAAAAATTCGTAATATTTTTTCAATTTTGAAATTTTTTTTCAATATTTTTGTATTTTTTTGGACCTCTAGGCATTCTTGAAGGATAATAGTTTTTGAAATATCGTGTTCATATTGACGGCAGAAGCGTTTTTGTGCTGATAGAAAACCACAATTATTTAAGAATTTTTCATCAAAATTTGATAAATAAACACATGCATTTTTTTAATTATCATCAATGATTAATTGTTTAAAAAGACATAATATAAACCTTTTTTTTTTCAAAACAATATTATTTGAAAACAGTTTGTTTGATTGAAAAGATATCTACGAAGTTGTTCTAGGATATTTGAAGGATTTGTAGCAAAAAATCCCGGAGAGAATTATTCATTGCGGATCTAGGATTGATGTCGAGTTGTCTCAATTTTCAAAAATCCTTACCCTTTTTATTATTATTTTGTTGTGGAATGCTGATTTTCAGCCTCAAAATTTTCCAAGTACCAGGATGGTCAAAAGGTTCTAACTTTTTCCAAGAAAAATCATTTTTAGAAAACAATTTTCGAGATTTCTGATATTAAAAATAGAAGTTCAAGTTCAAAAAAAAAAAACTGATCACAATTTTTTTCATATGGAGGAAAACGTGTCTCTGAAGCCGGTCTCCTGATACTTAAAACAGCGAATTAAAACAAAATCTAGAAATCCCACACATTTTTCTAAACTTTTGTTAAATGTTTCCCGGGATTTTTTCTATTTTTTTACGGTCTTTATCAAAAAAAGATCAATTATTTGTCAGAAATGTGAATTTACAGATTTCGAAAATCATTTAATAATATACAATATTTTTTAATTCACTGTTAGACCAATGCACATTGGTCTGGCTCCATACAAAGAGGCTGCCAAAACCCCCAAAAACGAATTTGATATTTTTAAACTTAATTTTATCTTATAACAAGGTTAATGTATTGTAGTTTCATGATTCTTAATTCAAAGCATACCAGCTTTTATATTTCAATGGCATTTTCACTGCCAAAGTGGCCTATATCACAAAATTGAAAAATGATCCACTTGAAAAAAGTAAAATATTAATATTTTGAGAATGTAATATATGTTTTATGGTATCAAGCATATGAAAGCTTGTTGTTGAACAGTTTTAATGCATGTATGATGCAAAATCAATATGTCACAAACCATTTCAAATTTTCATATATTGTACCTTAGGAATTTTCATAATTTTTAAGTTAAAAACGGTTTGTGTCGTCACGTGTCGCCGCAATTGCGAATAGTGTATCTTAAACATCATGCCTAGGGCTGCATAAAAACGTTTAAATATTTCGCAGAAATTTGCGAGTTTTCAATTTGCCGTTGTTTTTCCATTTTTGACTGAAACAAAATTTTTTACACGTTTTGAACAAACTTGATTGGATTCGATCGAAAGTTGATCATTTAATTCAATTCAAATTGATTTTCTTGCAAAAAATTAAAAAAAATGTGGGGTTTACTGACTTACACAGTTTTTTTTTAATTATTGAAGTAACGTAATTTTTGAATACCCCTTTTGAAACACTAAAAATACTCTATTACATATCTAGAAAACCTATAACTTCTATTAAACACATAAAAAGAGTTATGGCCGTACTTTATTTTTTTCGACCATTGTGCAATGCAAATATTTAATTTGTTTGATACACCTTCAAAAATCTCAAAATATTGAAGGGACCAAAAAACATGGCGGCTCATGACTCCATTTAAACTTGAAACAGTGTTTCCAAGCACCAATTTTTCAATAGTTGAAAATGTTTTTGCAATGGTAGGTATATAATTTTTAATTTCTAAATAGTTTTTTTTTCTTTTTATTTTTTTGTTCCTTTTTATTTTTGTCCCTCCCCCTCTTAAACGATGTGGAGTCTCGGACATAAAAGAAAAATAATATTTGCATCGGCTTTACTCATGTTAAAAAAAATACATATACATTTTTTTCATTGGAGCTTGTACGTAGTATTCGTTTTTGATATCTCTCTCTCTCTCTTCTTGGCATAACGTCCTCCTGGGACAAAGCCTGCTTCTCAGCTTAGTGTTCTATGAGCACTTCCACAGTTATTAACTGAGAGCTTCCTCTGCCAATGACCATTTTGCATGTGTATATCGTGTGGCAGGCACGAAGATACTCTATGCCCAAGGAAGTCAAGGAAATTTCCTTTACGAAAAGATCCTGGACCGACCGGGAATCAAACCCGTCACCCTCAGCATGGTCATGCTGAATACCCGTGCGTTTACCGCCTCGGCTATATGGGCCCTTTTTGATATAAAAATATGGGCGTTTTTGATATAAAAAATATAAAAAAAATGACTGAATCAAATCCCATAACACATCATATTGCGCTAATTTTTTAAACCTTCAACATAGTTGACGAATTTTGTATGAAGTTTATTAAAATCCTAGGTGGTCACTCACAACTCATGATGGATGATGTTTGATGTTTTTGAAGCTCTATGGATGAATAATGAGTTTTAAGCTCTATGATAGGCTGTCCTAAAAAAAAACAATGTTCGAAAAGTCAAGGTGTTCAACACTTAAATGAAAGATATGCATATTTGAAGCATTCTTGTGGAACACCACCGGAGCGGTTTTTTAAAAATATAAACCTTTTTCTTGAAAATTCTCAAAAAAAAAACCTTTTTTGTAATATTTTATTCATTTTCTGATTTTTTCAATTATTTTTGTATTTTTATTTGGACCTCTATGCATTCTTGAAGGATATTAGTGTTTGATATGTTGTGTTCATATTGCCGGCAATCAGTCGTGATTTTTTCAAGTTGTAAGAAAAAGTTAATGTATTTTGTTGATTTCTTATTAAAAAAAATATGCTCACTTGATTTTTGTATTGCTTTGCAAATTTGTCGAAGAATTCCTTCAACGATTCTTTCAGAAACTGCCCCTGAAATGTTTCTTGAGATTTCTTCCCAAGAAATTTTCCAAAAGATTATTCATGAAACTAGTCCACGTGTTTCTTCAGATTTTTTTCTAGATATTCTTTCGGGAATTTCCAAGAAAATCTTCCAAAGATAGATTCTCCGGAAGAAAATATGGAGAAATTCATTGGGAAACCACTACAGGACTTCCAACAAGACTTTCTCGAAAACTTTCTAGAGGAATTCATGGAAAAATCTTTAATAAAAACTTTTAGAGGAAACTTTAATAGCATTCCTGAAATTATTACTTCCTCAATTTCTGGAGGAATTCATGCACGAGAAGAATTGGTTCTTAGAGTTTTTTTCCACGAATTCCTCTAGAATTTTTTCGAGAATGTCTTGTTGGAAGTCCTGTAGTGGTTTCCCAAGGAATTTCCATATATTTTCTCCCGGAGATTCCTAAAATATGTAGTTTCGGCAGAAATGTCTTTAGTAGTTATTGTAGGAATACATCTAAAAAAATTAGCAGCAAAACCTTCAGAGATTTTTGCCAGAGTTCATTTCTAGATTCCTTCATAGGTGCTAATATGAATTCCTATAGCTGTCATCAGTTTTTTTTTTCCAGAACTTCCTTCAGAAATTCTTGCTGGAATGCCTACAGTTTCTTTCTGATATTCCTTCATTTATTATTTATTTATGCTTTATTTAATAATTTCGTCAGCCGAAGTTCTTCTGGGATACAAACAAGAAATACTCCAGAAATTTGCTCAGGCATTTCATTTGAAATTCCTCCATTTCTTAGCATTTCTATAAAAATTCTCATAGAAATTCTTCCAAAGATTTTTTTTTGAACTTGCTACAGGGATTTTTCCAAAAATTCCTCCGGATATTTCTCCAATAACTCACAAACTCATTTTATAATGTTTTCAGACCTATCTTCCGGAGCCTTTTCAGACATTTTACTGGTGATCCTTCAGGATTTCCTTTAAAGATTTATTGCTTGGCACTTCTCACTTCTCACTGTTTTCAAGAAATAATTGTAGAAGTACATGGAGAGTGGAGAGTATCCTTAAGTTCTTCCAGGTATGCCTTTAAAGATTCCTTAAAAAATCGTTTCCTTCCGAAATATTCTTAGTGATTCCTTGAAGAATTCCCCCAAGACTTTGGTTTAAAAAAAATCAGCAATATTTCTTCTCATATGTTGAGAAATCGTAGAAGTAATTTTTCGATACCTCTTTTCTGTGGTATCTTCAGGATTTCTTCAGAAACAATTTCTTTCAAAAAATTTTTCACGAGTTTCAAGAGCTTTAGCCCTGGAATCCTTCCAGAAACTTTTCGAGAATTTCTTCTAGAAATCTCCACAGACGTGTCTTACGGAGATCTTCCTTCAGAAAATTCTTGAAAAAATGAAAATTCGAAAATTCATCCAGTAATTTTTTGGCGCAATTCCTGGGAAAAAAAGGTGAAAAAAATCTCTGGAGAAATCTTTGAAGAGATACCGGAGGTATTTCTGACTGCATGAGCAATTTCAAAAAGAATATTTGTAAGAATTTGTACAGGAATCCCGGAAGCAATATCTGAAGGATTTCCTGGAGGGACACTTGGGAAAAATTTCCGCATGATTCTAAAAAAGGGAAATTTATGAAAAATATTTCAGGGGTAAACTTTTTAGGAACTGCTTTTCTGAAACATCTATAAAAATCCTTTATGCACTGAAAGAGTCCCTAGAGATACTTCTGAAGAAATTCCCGAAGAAATTGTGTAGCCATGTAGCTATTGCCAAAAAATCACTGATGGATTTTTTTTTAAAGAAATTTCTGCCCAGTCAACGAGTCTTCGTAGAAAATGCTGTATAAGATGTTAAAGTGGAGGCGATATATGTACGTACGTTTTACATCCGCCTAAATGGAGGCATGCACGCATATGGCCTGCACTTTATCATCTTATGCAACATCTTATACGATTACTGGCTGTCTGGGTGGTCTTATTTCAGTAAAAATCTCTGAAAGTATTTTTTGAGGAATTCCAGAGTTTCACAATTGGATCTCCAACGTGGAGTTCCATCGTCGATGTCTTCAAAAGCCTATAGCGACAGAAATTCGGGAGCGAAAGTGGAGGTGGGTCGACCACACTCTACGCAGGGGCAGAAACGAAATCTGCAAGCAAGCGTTAGATTAGAACCCAGCAGAACATCGTAGCAGAGGCAGACCCAGAGGCTTATGGCGGCGCAGCCCCAACAACGAAATCAAGCAAGTCGACAGAAATTTGACCTGGCCACAGGTCAAGGCGATGGCTGGCAATCGGCCAGTATTGAAATCTTTTAATTCGGCCCTCTGTACCACCGTGGGTGCCCAGGACTGAAAGTAAATAAGTAATCTCTGAAGAAATTTCTGATAGAACACTTGGAAGAATTCCCATAAAAATCTCAGAAGGAACTCCTTGAGAAATCACGGATGGAACTCCTGAATGAATTCAAGAAGGAATTTCTGGATGAGTCTCGGATTTTTCAAAAGAAGGAATCACAGAAGAAACTCCTTGAAATATACCAGAGTGAATTCCGGAGTGCGATTGAAATTTCCAGAACGAAGAATCTTTGAGGAACTTTTGGATAAATCCCAGAAGAGATTCCTAATCAATCTTGGAATATCTAGGAAGAATCCCAGACGGAGCTCCTGAGGGAATCCTCCTGGAGGAATACTGGAAAGACTCCAAGAAACATCACAAAACAAACTTTTGAAGAACTCCCAGAAGGAACTGCTGGAGGAATTCTCAAAAAAGGAAATCCTAAAAGGAATTTCTTGACGAATCAAAGAGGAAACTTCTTGATGATTCTCAGAATTCATTCCTGCGGGTACAGAAGAAGAAATTGCTGGAGTAATTTCAGGAACTCCTCGTAGTCTTTCGAAGAAACATCTGGAGAAATCTTAGAAAGTGTTCTTAGATCAATGTCTGATGGTACTGCTGGAGAAATAATTGCAGTAGAAGCTTCTGAATCAATCCCATAAAGTACTCTAGGAGTTTACTGACTCTCGCTGTCTAGGGGGATCGAAGCCGATAGTTTTATTCTGTCCGACGTTTCGGCACATTGTATTTGGCCTTTTTCAATGGTGGAACTGTCTATCACTATCCGTTTTGATCCCAGTAAATATAAAAAAAAATCCAGTCAAATCTTTACGCTGGTACTCTAGGAGGAATCTCAGAAAAAACTTCCGTGGGTAAATCAGAAGAAATTTCTGAACGCGAATTATCTCGAAATTATGTTTTTAAAAAGTTCCGTTACGGTGATGAGGATATCTCAGAAACTAGTTGACCGATTTGCAAACTTTTTTTGTTGTTGTTCGTATTCCAATTCTCGAGGTACTGAATGGTTCACTTTTCTTAAGTAGATGCAAGGTTGACTTAAAAAAAACTTTGTTTAAGCTTTTTCAATTTATCTCAAATATGAAAATGTTTTCAAACATTATTTTTTGTTCACAAGAACATTTGGAAGAAGGAATCAGGTTGGAGAAATGTCCACGATTGCCTATAAGGGGGGAGAATAATGACAGAAAATCAGGGTTTTTCACTTTTTTGGTGAATGGACGGCCCTTCAGCGTAATCGCACATGCTACTTGAGAACGTCTGTTGCACATGTTCAGCCCGTTTGCCGATTCGGTTAGTCGAAGAAGGAGCAAATGAATAAGGATACACCTGACCATTAGCTACGTGCACAATTAGAGAGCAAATATTTCTACACAGTGCAATAATGAGCCTCATGAGCAAGGTTTCAAATACGGATTACTTTGATCGAGGTAGTATGGAAGTGGCATTGCATTGGTTGTGCATCGATGTTGGTTGGCTACATGGATGGTCGTCTCGGAGGTGTGCCGAACCATACGTAACATCCATTAACCTAACCTTTCGCCCCTCATCGAGTGGTTTTCTTCTTTCGAAATTATAATGCATCTATAAGTACAATGGCATCGGCATCAGCCCCCATCTAGAAAGAGGGAAGCTGAGATGCAATATGTATACACAAAACCCGCACATAAAATCAATACTAATCAACACGAAAATCAACATCTAAACTGCATTCGGTTTGAATTTCTAAAACCAAACAGTATCCATTTAAGAACTGGCGCTCTCGCCTAGATGGCCTACACCTGTGCCGTTGCAGCCGATCGAACATATGAGTGTGTGTGCAAAATGCATTGTGTATTGGCACCGCTGCACAAGAGGCTCCTCCGGTTGTTGTCTTGAAAACAAATTTAAATATTCAGACCACCTCCCGGCTCGGCGCGCCCACCCCATCTCGACCCCAACGACTCCATCGACCGACGACGACGAGCTAATGGGGAGGAGGAATAATGGCCCAGTGAGCAATGCGTCTCTGTGTGTATCCTCACATTGCATTGACTGCGCCTTCTTCTCCTTGTAGTTTATCAATCGATAATTATGAAACAAAACACTTCTACGGTGAGCGAATTGAGAGCTCTGTGTTGAGTGTGGCTGCGGAGCGAAGTTTAGGTTCGAATCGATGCAAGCGAACTGACGGCCAGGACTAGTCCTATGGAGAACTGATCCTTATTTCAGGTGGAAGCGCTGACTTTGTATTCCGCTTATCTATGCACACCGTTGGAACTAATGCTACCGATGGAGGTGGCTTTCTCGTTCTGTGGGACGGTGGTACGAGATGGGGCGAGTGTTTGAAGGCAGTATTATAGTCGCGTCTGAGCAGTTTTGACGTGGAACCGTCAATCATTGATGAGGCTACAAGGTATCACTTTTAGACTAATTTGAATTTCTATAATGTGCGGTTTCTTGCTGTTTTTGTTTTCCGTGCGGGCTTGAAGTGGTGTTTGCTGGAGTGGGCTCTTTCTAGTGGTTCGAGAGGCTGCGCATTAGATTATAAGTGACGGATTTATTATTCATCGAGGTAAATGTATTTCAATATATGTAATCCAATAATATCGTCTATGATGCTTAGCTTGAAAATCTTCATTCGGATGCAGTGCCCATTCACACTTGTTAAAGAGATATTTTTCCATTTTTTCTCATTTCTGTTAATGGTTTATAACTAGATCTCTCATTGTTGATAGAGTCCTGCAGTTTGTGTTAATTGGAATAAGACTAATGTTTTCATCCTTTAATTTGATAAATATCTTGTTGATTTATTTGTGGAAATTCTGACATTTTTTATTGCTCGAAAACCAATTATTTATGAGAAGTTTTGATTTATTTATGCGCTTTTTGAATTGTTATGGAACTTTTATAGTTTAGTATTGCTTCCACCCCTATTTGTTTATTGGCAATTTTCGAATTATTAATGGAAAGTTTTTAATTTATTATGGGACGTTTAATTGGCTGCCTCGTACAAATTGGTACGAAGCCTCTAAGAATTCAATGAAATTTTGTTCACAAGTGGGGTTCACATATTTATTGTATTGTATTTCTTCATCTGACCTCTGGAGTCTTAATGAAGTGTGGTTGGGAAAAGCCTTTTTAGGCATAAAAACCCACATCTTAACATATTACACATTAAAAATACAAAATTAAAACTAAGAACTAATACTCACATTTTAAAAATAACAAATCTAAGTTTTACAAAATACGTTAACGGAAATCAAAATCATCAAAAACATTATTAAAATTCACTACCATATACCTAAGAGGATCATGTTGTCCATATCGGCTATTGCGAGAATCCAAATGGAGAAAGTTGCGTCGTCGTAGTGGCCGTTCAGGAACGTAAATACGAAGTTCAGAGAGTAAGGCTGGAGCATCAATCTCGCCATTCAATAGCTTCCCAATAAAGCTGGATTGCATAGACGATCTCCTTTTTCTCCAAAGTATCCAACCCCAGTAGCATGCACCGATGCTCATACGGAGGAAGATGCACAGCGTCCCGCCAGGGTAGGCCCCGAAGAGCTAATCTCACGAATTTCCGTTGTACAGCTTCAAAACGATCTATCCAATTCCGGTTATACGGGCACCAAACAACTGCTGCCGTTTCCAAAATAGAGCGAACTAAAGCGCTGTACAGAGACTTTAGACACAAAGGATCTCGAAATCCATCAGCAATTTTAAAAATGAAGCCCAGCTGTTTGTTTGCTCTAGTAAGTACATCATCATAGTGCGGCCTGAACGTCATCTCTGTATCCAGTATCACTCCAAGATCCTTAATCTCGCTCTTCCGCTCCAACTTTTCACCTTGCAAAGAGTATTCAAAGAGGATAGGATTCCGTTTTCGGCAAAAAGAAATTGCATTGCATTTTCCCACGCAGAGTTCCAATCCATTTCGCCTGCTCCAGCATTCAAAAGAGTTTAACGTTGCCTGAAGTGCCAAGCAATCTACAATTCTGGTGACCACGATGAAAAACTTCACGTCATCGGCATAGAACACTCTTTCACCGCGGGGTAGTACAAACGCTACGTCGTTGATAAACAGCGAAAATAAAAGTGGTCCAAGATTGCTTCCCTGTGGCACTCCAGAGGGAATAGGAATTGATTCCGATTGGGTCGAACCAATGCGCACTTTCATAGATCGACCAGATAAATACGAGTCGAACCATCTAACAAAGCCTGCGGATACTCCCAATTTAGCAAGCTTATTGAGGAGAATCCTATGATTCACACGATCAAACGCTGATTTGAAATCCGTGTATATCACGTCCACTTGCTTTCCGGCATCCATCGACCGAATGCATAGTGACGTAAACTCGACAAGATTGGTAGACACTGATCGCTTAGGGAAAAATCCATGTTGAGCCGTGGATATGTAGTTCTTGCAGAATTCAAACAGTACATTTTTCACAATAATCTCAAATATTTTCGAGCAGGCAGCTAATGATGTTATCCCTCTGTAGTTAGCTATGTCACGCTTGTCGCCTTTCTTAAACACAGGTGAAAGAAAAGAGTTTTTCCAACTGGTAGGAAAGGTACCTTGTTGCAGCGAGTGATTGAACAGCTTCGTCAATGGCATTAAAAATGCAGCGGAACACCTTTTCAGCATAGATGACGGAATGCCATCAGGTCCAGGTGACGTAGAATACTTCAGCTTCCGAATTGCATTAAGAACGTGTTCTTCAGTGACATCGAAAATACCAAAATCGATTACATCCGATGGAGTATCACGGATGGCCTCAGCGAATAGTGCAGGCGTGACATCGGCGCTCGAGAATGCAGACTTGAAGTGTTGCGCAAAAAGGTTACACTTTCCAGAAGCAGTATCTACCGAAGATTCTCCAAAGTGCATAGCCGTCGGTAGTTCATCTTCCTTGCGCTTAGACTTTACAAAAGACCAAAAGCGTTTTGGGTGTAGTCGAAGATTCCTCTGAACTCGGTCAACATATCGAGCGTATGATAGTCGATTGTAGCTAGTGTATATTATATATATGAACAAAAACTAAATTGAAAAAATCAGGGTCGCCTAATTTTCCGGAAAACTCGAATGGAAAACAAAAATTTTCCACAGACACCACCTACTTTGAAAAATCATAACTTAAGAACGAAGCATCGTAGACACATTTTTTTTGTGAAATAATAAGCAAATTTTCTCAGCAATTGAAAAATAAATACAAAATGAAAATTGTTTTCCACAAAATTTTCCACAGTTGTGGAAAATTGGTTGGAAAAGTCGGAAAAATTATTTAGGAAATCCGGAAAAATTCTCAAAAAAATTTTTTTGGAAGGGAATTACGTAAGCTGTATTCTGTGAAATTTTCAAGACTTGATTTTTCTCCATTCCTGAGTTATGGTCAATTGTGTGGAAATTGTCCAGATGTGCTATATGGGCCGTTTTCTTTGAAAAATCATAACTTAAGAACGAAGCATCGTAGCCATAATGTTTTTTTTGGGAAATCATAAGGAAATTTTCTCAGCAATCCAAAAAATATACAAAATGAAAATTGTTGTCCACAAAATGACGCCACGATCCTCTGGTCAAATTTTCAGCTAAATCCGTTAACATTTGGGCGCTGCTAAACTCATTTGAAGTTGGTATAAAAGTTTTTAAGGGAAACATCTTTTTTTAATTCTTCTCGTGAGGGGCACATTTGTTTTCTTTAAGCACTTAACCGATTATACAGAACTATAGCCTTACATGTGCCGCAAAACTTTGTCGAAGATCGCAAAGTCATCCGAAGCTTCTGAGAAAAGATATTACTTGTAGACCATCTGGTGGTGCTTAACATTTAACATGTAAAGGAATAACAATAGCAATCAAGTCTCATTGAACGGGCATGCATTGTCTAGGGCTTAGAGTTACGTGTTAGAGTTGGTCGAAACTAGCATCACATAGTATACCTGGCCAGGTCTTTACAATCGCAAGGAAAGGGTAGGAATGTAAGTTCAACGTCTACTTGAGAAGACACAGGGTCCCCAACTATCCCCATAGACGTTAAGGAAAACGAAATTTGTGTTAATATGGTAGGATTGTTATGAGGAGCACTATTCGACAGTCTAGAGCACAGTTGACCTTCGATGGATGGTTTACGGATCTGTTTAATGAACTTACCTTGATATTCCTGAAAGAAAGCACATTAGTACACAAAAATAAAAATATAAATAATAAACACATCTGCATTTCGATATTAAGAATATTGAAGAGACCAAAGGATTGAGGCTATCAATCAATGTTTGACAAACACAAGATTGGAAAGGAAAAAAAATAAATAAAAACAGAAACCGTTCACATTACAACACAAACATTACAAAAAGTTTCATTCCATGCTCCCACTTTAGGCACGAAAATAGCAAGATTGAAACTTGATGTGGTAGATCTTACGTCGTAACACGCCCTTCTAGGGTGATCTACCCACGTTATATTTATCTCCCCAAAAACTTTTTCGGCGATTCGTTTAGGCTCAGTGTACCAGTTATGGCTAAAGTACCTCGAATTCGCCATGGTCGATTTTCAACCTTTAATTGGTCGGCGTTCAGTCTGAGTGGACTACGCGATTTTTCGGGCAGGTAAAGATAAGCTGAGGAATTCGTTAAACCTGAACTTTTCGACGTTATTTTGATGCAGATGTATCATTACATAAAAGAATGATACTATTTCCGAAAATAATGCCAGAAATTTCTAATTTCAAGTGCTTGCAGGACATTATTTCGAAATCATTGAAAAACAGATGGTCCGGTCTGACTTAACGCCGACTAATTATGCAAATCAACAAGAAAAAAAAACTAGTGAACAACAGATCACGTTTACAAAAGATGTTTGCAATCATTAAAACTTCACAATTTGCTCATAATCTAAATCATTTTTCTTATATTTTTCGACAATGTCACGGAGACAAATTTCGTTAATAAACAAAAATATTCATGTTTATTCGGTGAACTGATAAAATGTTTGAAACTAAAACTTTAATTTTTACTTCTAACTTACACTTACATATTGATTTCTTCAATACCAAGAACGAAGAAGATTTCCTCCTGCAAAAAATGTTTAGTTTCCCGAATGTTAAATTTTCACGAAATTCTGTTGTTTTCGGGAGCGAATGTGATCCATATGATGTTGGCATTGGAAGTACCACTAGGGAGGTGGGTTTTCCCGCTGAAAGGAAATACTTTGTAAATTTAATGGAAAAATAAATACTCCCAAAAGAGCCGACCTGCCACGCAAAACAAATGTTTGCATTTATTTCTAGCATAACCTGTCAAAGATGAATTATAGATGCATGTTCGTATCAAACATGGATTGCATTTGCTTCAAGTCTGACGTTTAATTTGTGTCAAACAGTTTTATTTTAATGCCCTGAATAATTTGACAATTCGTTTGATTTCACCTCAAATATGTTTAATTCTACCATATTTTTTTCTGCGTAATGTTTGGAAAACCCCTCAGGAATTCCTTTTCAATATTCTTCGTAAATTTCCTACGATGCTCGTCATGGAAGTTTTTGAGAAAATTGTTTCTGGAATTGATGCCAGAATTCTTTCGGATATTTATTTACCCATTTCTTAGAAAGTTTCTCAGATAATTCCTTTGGAAATTTAGAATTTTTCAATGGTAAAGGAAAGAAATTGAAAAACGAATTGTAGTTTCCAAAATAACAGCCTTAAAAATTTTAAAAATTTCCGTATAGATTTCCATGAAAATAACCTAAGAAACTTTCACAGGAGTTGAAAGAGAAATGCGTATGAGAGTTTCCAAATAAATAATGAAGAAATATTTAAAGTTTTTCAAAGCAATTGGCCCAATCCAATCCAAAAACGAATTTCCAAAATGAATTCCAGAGGAATTTTCCCACAAGTATTAACACAAACAAATTTTGAAGGAATTCTCAAAAAAAAAAAAAATATAAAGGAATTCCGGATTAAGCTAGAAAATCTATTGCTGAAGGAATTTTCAATCCAATTTTAAAGGAATACCCGAAAGAATTGTAAAAAAAAGCAGGTGATTTTATCATTCAAATTACCAGAGAAGTTTCCAAAGTAATAACCCAAGAAGTGACCTGCTTAAGAAATTTTCAGAGGAATTGCTGATGATATTCGTAGCAAGTTGTATAGGAATTATAAGAAGGGTTTATGATAGAATTACCGAAGGGGTTGTTAAGGAATTGCTATACCTCAACAGAATTGTCAGAATAATTCTTAATGGCATAGATAAAAACATTAAAAAAAAACTCAGACAATCCCGATAAAAATGCAGAATGAACTGTCGAAAACTTTTCCAAAAAAAAAAAATTACGATGGAGTTTTCAGAATTTCCTTCAGAAATTTGTCTAGATAATACTTTAGTGATTCTTGTATACTCTCTTCTGGAATTGTACAAGAAATTCTTCCAAGAATTCTTTCAGAGGTATCTCTTAGAGTTCTTAGATGGAATCCTATCGGAAAATCCTACAGGGATCTCTCAGAAATAAATTAAGGTTTATTTTCATGAATGCCACCAGTACCTTTGTCTAAAACTTCTGCAAACATTAAAAAAAAAACTCTTCTAAGGATCGCTCCAGGAATCCTTCCAGAAATTTTTCACTCAATTTATTCTTGGAATTACTTCCTGAGTTCCTCCAGAAGTTAATCAAGATTTTTTTTGCTAAGAATTAAGGAGGTGTTTCAAGAAGTTTAAGAAAGTGTTCTCTCAGGCAATTCAGGAATTCCTTCAAAGATAACTTTAGAAATGACTGCAGGAACTCTTGTTTACCAACCCATCCAGTAAAATATCTCCAAAGGTATCTGAACTAAGTAAAAGTATCTGTTTTTTTTTTAAGAGAACACATCAGAACATCCTCCAGGAATTTGTTTTTTTTTTTAATTCCATTAAGAGTTCTTTCAATAATTCTTTCAGTAATGTTTTGTGTAATTTTGGAAAGAACTTCTGGAAAAAATCGTTGGACTGAAACACTTCCTGCAGAAGTCTTTGAAGGAATCTTAGGACATATTTCTGACGGAATCGCAGGGGCAGTTTCTAACAAAATCGTTTAAGGAATTCCTGCAGGAATCTCTGAACGAATTTGTTATGATTTTTTATATGAATTCTGGGAAGAATTTTTGAAGGAATCTTTGATGGATTTTCATTTAAATTTTAAGCGGAAATTCTGAAAATTCCATGGAAGAACTTTTGAAGAAATGCTTTGATGAAGTTCATGTCTCTGAAAACAGTTTTAAAGAAATCCCCGAAGAAATTTCGGAAGGATTCCAAGCAACAATTTCTGAAAAAAAGCCCCTATAATAATTTATGAAGAAATCTCAAGCTGAGTCACTGTAGTAATCTCAGACACTATGAAAAAAAAAATTGGAAGGAGTTTCTTGAGAACTTCCTTGAGAAATACATTGAAACTCCTCGTTAAACCAGCCCAGGGCTGAAAATCTCGTAAATAAAGATAATAAGGAATAAGGCTGAAGAAGCCATGCGGACTTCACGTGGTCAGCTGTCAAAAATTATTTGATTGAAGGTTGAACAACAGGGAGCGGTCGCGTCGTGTACTGAGTACACGCACCATGAAAAATGCACGCATGTGGTACACAGCGTGAGCACAGTGTCGCTGCAGATAGTCAAAGGCGCGACTTAATTCGAGGGTTAATTCTGGATGTTGGTGTATGTTTTGAAGCTGGTTATCCAGATGAATAATATTCTATTCAACTTGATATTCAGCCATCTTTGTATTGCCGATTAAAGAGGTTGAACAAGCCATACTTCAGACCAGTCATTGTGTTCAGCCATTGGCACCGTTAACCAATTATTGTAAAGGTAATACTTTTACTGTTCAGCATTCATTGTTACTTGGGTACCGCGGAAATTTTCGGGGAGGTTACATGGGGGAATACTGAAAAAAATGGTAATTAGAAGCAAGGATGTTTTCGATCACCTGGCAATCATTTGATTTATTTGTCTATAACTCAGTTCAGAAGCATAATATTGAAATGTGGTGTTCGGCAAACTTGTAGATAAGTGTTTTTCCTACAATTATCACCAAGGACGCCATATCCTAACTCTCATATATACGGCGTGAGAGCGCTAGTATCACCTATTCATACTAAACGATCAAAAAAGCCGATCGTTTAGTATGAGTAGGTGGTACTAACACTTTTATGCCGTAAATATAAGAGTTAGAATATGGCGTCCTTGGTGATAATTGTAGGAAAAACAATAATCTACACATCTGTCGAACATCACATTTAAATATAAGGCTCCTGAAATGAATTGTAGACAAATGAGTCAAATGATTGCCAGATGATCAAAAAAATCCTTGATTAGAAGGCACAAAATATTACTAAATGGCAAATTGAGAGATGAAATTTGTGAAAAAATCGCGTTCTGGTGAGTTTCGAGCCTACGACTCCGTATTCACTAGACCGACGCTTTTACCAACTAAGCCACAGAACGAGTGATGGTTCTTTGGAATAGAAAACGAAACTAACTCCGAAGCCACACCGTGAACACTCTTTTTTCACAAACACATCTCTCTTTCGGCTTGGATGCAAATGCGCAAATCCACAACACACTCACGTTTGTGCCCACTAACGTTTGTGCTGCCACAGTTGCTATGAGCTTATCATGGTTCTGCTTGGCCGCAATCGTTGTCTTACTAAGTATCAACAAGGCCTGCTTCAGGTCTTTGCTGATGTTCGACTTCGAGGCCGCAAGTTTCAGTGCGAGTTTGAATTAAACATTCTTGAGAACGAATAACGTTACCTTCGCGTAACTTTTGTAATTCTATAGGAGCTCGATCGAATTGTTTTGTTTTTCAATACTGTAAAAAATTTCCCAAATATATGTGCTTCGGTCCTCCGAAATTTTCTGATTTGGAATGACGATAACGAGAAAGTTTTCAATGTGGTCCTGGATGTCCGGTCATTTAGCCGAATACCAATACTAATACCTTCATTGTTTGTGATATTCTTAAAATAAGGGAAGTATCGCGAATCCTACTACTACTGCTTCTTTTATTATTTTTTTCCTAAGCATTTGAATCTAATGTTCCACAAACTTAATGCCACAAAATGCCATCCATTTGGCTCAATTAATTCTAATTAACCATATTCACAGTGTGGCCGTTCCTTGCGGGAACCATAAATATCCTGCCAACAAACAGCCAACCTCTCTCTCTCGGGCCCTGCCAGGGCATCCGCGTCAAACTTGCTGACGGAAACCATTCATCACCTTCTCAGCTGACTTGGCCTCGACGCGCCGCGCCGCACCGGCTGACTGGGGCATATAATATGGGGGGCCATGTACCTACTGCACGTATGTACATATTTATGCTCTCTGGGGATTCGATTCCTAACAGGTGGCTCGATGAAGCATATCAACGCCGTCGCGTTTGTTGTTGGTAGATACATAAGTGTCCCAAAGCCGCTTATGTACCAACACGCTGCAGCGCGCTGTTCCGGAATGCTTCGTTTGGAGCATCCTGGCACAAACACCCATCATCAAGTGGCTTTTCACGAGACTGCAAAGCATCGACACAACTACAACGCATATCATATCAGGAGGGCAGAGGATGCTTGTTTACTGCTTCCCACGACTGTTTTCCAAAATGCGTGAATCGTAAATGGTCCATGTGGGTTCTCTGTTGTTGTTTTCAATTATGAAAATGCGTGTCGCCGGAATTGGCGCCCAATTTTGATCGAGCCTTCATAGGACTACGGTTGATGGTTGGGATCGGAGTCGCAGTCCTCAGCTCATTTGAATATAGTGACTCTTTCATCATTTTGTATAAAATTTGAATCGGTCAAAGATCTCTCCACGAGTTGAAGGACTTACCTCTGGTACTTTCGTCGTTTGGGACACAGACTTGGACATGCAAATTTTCCCTTCCAAACGCCTGATTATTCCGGACGGCCGACAACAGCAGGGCCACTCGGAGCGAAAAAATATAATCGGATAAATAAACTGATATTTATTTGCTAACTCTAGTTTATTTATGATTCTGCATATTGCATTATTTTGCAATTTCGCCATCCTTGGCAGAAGAAACTCGGAGGAAAGTAGGATGCAGCAGAGCGAGCCCCGTTTGGTGTGGTTTGATTTAACGTTTTCGTGTGCAGATTTATTGACTTATTACCGAGTCTCCTGACGGGCAGGCGATGGTTGAGACTGGATAAAGTGGCACGGGAACTCTGTGACTCTGCAGCAGCACAATCCGATGGAGAGACGACGGAGCGAATGCGTAATGAGGCAACACTGGCAAACGGAGGCTATGCACAAACTGAAATTTAAATACGTTTTTATCATTTGAAACACTGAAAGTGGAAACAGAAGCAGCAACAGCAGCAGCAGTCACTGTGTAGCCAGCCAGCAGTATAAGCAGTTGGTTTTTAATTTTAATGAATGCATAATGCCATTGGACTGTTTAAGTACAAATTCATAATTTATGCTCAATTAATTCAATTATGTTGAACGAAAGTTTTACCATTCGGATGAAATGTCTTGATGGTTGTTGTTTCGCGCTCTTGCAGCGAGGATGCTGCATCTGGGCTTCTGCGGTTTGACGGTTGAGGTGATGGATCACAGACGATTCATGGAGTTTAGCAAAGTTGAACTACTTTAAACGGTCGTTTTCTCGAAATGTTCCCTATTTCCTCATCCCATGCAACATATGTAATCAAGTAGATTAGAAGAGGTTTTAAAACCTTCATAAAACCTAAATAAATAGTTTCCAAAGCCTCTACAGGACTGATTGGTCGTCAAAATGTTACTTGGGCAGTAATCGCTATGTTAAGGAGCATTTTCAGCTCAACATTCGTTCGTTCTGGTGACAATACCATTTCGCGCTCGAAATTCATTAAAACTTGTTTTTACAAAGCTTACGAAAGCAGCGCAAGCACCTTTCAATGTTCACAAACCAAGCGACAGATGGTTGTGCGCCGAACAGAAAAATATTTAAAATATGTGTAAGTTATTGGTGAATTTCATATTGGTATCTGGTAAAATCTCTAGCCAAATTTCTATACGAATTCTTTTACAGAAGTCGGTACTTATTTCGATTTTTCTGGAATCTTCGGAGGGTTTTTTAGATATTTTCTTGGAATAATCCAGAAGAATGTCCTCTCGTGGGATTCGAGAAAGAATCAATAAATACTCTAACAAGTTCTATCTCTAAAACCCACTAGATGAATCACTATAAGCATTGCTGATGTAAGCAGATGCCTAGTGAAGTCTTCTGTGTAAATTTTCACAAAAAATGGCTACACTATTGAAGAAATAAAAATACATTTTTGATAAAACAACGGGTTGAACAATGGTTTTTGAAAAGCGCTCCTAGAAAGTTCCTGTATAATACCAGGCAAATTCTCTAGGACAGTGTCTAGTTTGTACCAAGCCTAAAACCAATATCTAAAATATCGCTTCAATCAACTAACAAAAAAAAGAAAACAGAGGCATGATCACTTAAGTTCGTCATTCCCTTTTCGGTTAAACGGCATTCGGTCAAATGACCCGGATCCTGTGTAACCCAAGTAACATTTTGATGACCAATTAGACTTGTAGACGTTTTGGGAATCGTAATAAAACCTTATGCCTTTCATTGTTGTTTAATGATGGTTCTAAAATCTTTAAAAAACGAACTTAGTTCACTAGAGCAGGCATTTTGCGGGATAGCAACATAAGGCTGAATTTCAAAAGGCTGAAAATTGAAAAGGCTGAAAATACATATATAAGTCATAGCACTTCGTCCTTTTCTTGGAATAACACCCGAACTGAGATCAAGCCTGCTTCTCAGCTTTAACACATCGTGTAACAGGTACGAAGATAGTCAATACCAAAGGGAGTCAAGAAAATTTTCATAATGAAAAGTTCTTGGTCCGAATGTAAATCAAACGCGTAACCCTAAGCATGGGCTTTAGTTTCGAAACTGAGCTTAGTGAGGAGGCTAATGGTGCGTACCAATACCAACGAACACAAAAAGGAACTGATAATATTCATATCGTTAATTTTTTCCTTCTTTAAACATGAGCTCTTCTTTCGAGTCATGTTGTTTTGGAGATTGTTGTAATTTCTGCTACTAACAATATCATCAGAGATTTTCCCTTCTTTGAAATATATGCTATTCTTTTAAAAATACTATTTTGGTAATGTAGGCGTTCAATAACACAGCGTAACAAAAATTAACTTTTGGTCTGTCTCAAGAGCAAAATTATGTGTCTCTGACAGAATTTGGGCCGCTGAATCTGAATCCGGGCTCAGATTTGCTCCAACACGTCACAATTTTGAGCTATACCTTAATTTATAGGGCAAAATATGTGATTTTGGGCTTTTTTGACTGCAAGTTATTAAGCATGGAAATATTTTTTCAGGCAATCAAAAGGTTAATTGGTCAATTAACATCTAAATTAACGACTCATGCAAAATATTTCGTTTTACCGAATCAAATTTGATAGTTTTAAGCGATTTATGTTAGGTACGACATTTCTCATACAAGCAGGGGCTTACAATTTCATGCAACATTTGAATGAGTCACTTCAAGTGTTTCATGCATTTTTCTGATCACTCGATTCGTTTAAAAAACTTTTCCACTCATCGTAGCACTCGGTAGTCTCCCACTCGATCGCATCGCTTGTGCTTCACCCGGCAGAGCATTAGTGTCTCACTGGTGCGCGCTAGTCTCTCAATGGTTATGGGCGCCGATTAATTGGATTTTAGCGGTCGAATTTGTTTACATCTTTCATAAAACATAATTATCATTCTATTGGCATGCACCACTGAAAAATGCGGTGTAAATAGTGTTTTTAGCATGTTGAAGTGTTTCAATGACTCATTAATGAAACGAAAATCCAAGTGTATCATTCCATGTTTCATACACACTTGTTTCTGTAGCAGCAGTGAACGAGTGTGTTGCTGGGTGAGAGATGAAGCATCACAGCAGTCCGTTCGTATGGGAAACGATTTGCTACAGCTGTCGTGCGTCATGTTTTCCTTTCGAAATTGCACGACCCTGCATACAAGTCACTTTCCAAAAGTTGCATGCAAGTTTTCATACTAACATAAAATGCTTGAATCTATCAAATTTGATTAGGTAAAATGAAATAGTTTGCATGAGTCGTTAATTTAGATGTTAATTGACCAATTAACCTTTTGATTGCCTAAAAAATATGTCCATGCTTAATGGCTTGAAATCAAAAAAGCCTAAAATCGCATATTTTGCCCTATAAATTGAGGAATAGCTCAAAATTGTGACGTGTTGGAGCAAATCTGAGCCCGAATTCGGATTCAGCGGCACAAAATCCTTCGGAGACACATAAGTTAGCTCTTGAGACAAAAAAATGTTGTGCTGTGTAATCCATATATGGATTATATGGCTATGAGCCATTTTACGAAGTGACAACAATGTTGATGATGATATTGGTTTTTACGGGTTATTGGACACGGCTGGGTAATCGACGGACAAGCAAATTTTAAAATAGATCGAAAAATCAATGAATGTATGTAATTATTCCCAATTGTAGTGATACGTCTGTTTGTCTATGTTGTTAATGTTGAGTTTAGTCTTTAGGCTAACGCGTTTGAAAACTAGTCGAAACACTATTTCAGCCTTAGGTTATTTCAGCCTTTTGATGTATTCCGCCTTTTGTAGTTTCAGCCTTTCGTGTTTCAGCCTTTTGTTATTTCAGCCTTTCGTAATTCAGCCTTTTGTACGTAACCCTATTTTTCTGAAGTTTTGAGATAGAGCCAACGGAATTTCCATGAGTTGAGGGGAGTCTAAAAGGCGAATGTTCCATAGCCTATGTGTCAAAGAAGGACAAAAAAATCCGACAAAACATTCGAAATTTCAATGCCAACTAATATTTCAATGGTAAAACTAGAAGGAATAGCCTATGATGAAGGAATAAAATAATTTTGACGATCAAATTGACAGCGAGAATGTTACCCTGAGTTTGAATTCTTTTGATCATAATTCGGTCAAACGGCATTCGGCCAAATGACTCTATCGGCCAGATGGCGTTTGGCCAAACGATATTTGCCCAAAAGATCAGACACCGAGCGAAGAGAGGAGTATGGGGCATTTCAGAGGACCCCATGGAGTTTCGGAGAAGTACCAGGAGCTCTCACGGATGCTTCAAGGGATCTCATGGGGTTCTAGATAAGTTTCAGAGAGTCTCAGGGGCGCCTTAGGGGATTTCATGGCAGTTCTAAGGGACTCAGGGTAACTTCAGGGAGTTTATGGGGCCTCAGGGGTTTCAGGGAGCTTACGGGCGCTGCAGAGATTTTCAGGGGCGCTTCAGGGGGTCTCGGGAGGGTCCAGTGGGTTTCAGAGTTACTTCAAGAGGGTTATCAGGGGCGACCAGGAGAGGTCCGTGCACAGAAAAGACGACAAGGGAGGGGTTTTCCTAATTTCGGCCTAAGGCGGAGGGACGCCTAGTGTATGGAAAATTGGTAATGGGATAGGTTTAATCCCCCCCCTCCCCATAAGGCGTGGGCTTTGAGGTTTTAGGGGAGCTTCAAGGTTGAGACCCCTTTAGTTGAGAGTGCTTTAGATGGTCTCAGGGTGGTTTTAAAAGATCTCAGGGGAGTTTTGGGAGTATCAAGGGTATTTCAGAGAGTTTCAGGAAGTACCACGAGCTCGAGGCGTTTAATGGGGTCTTAGCGATCCCCTGAATTCCTCTGAAACGTTAAATCTCTTGAAACGCCTCTGAAAGGGCTTTTATTCTTCTAGTCTAGCCTAGTCTAGTCTAGTCTACACATACACAGCCATTCATTGAAAGAATCCTGGAAAATGATAGAGTCGACTACTTCTATCATTTTTCTTGTCTTTATCAATGCCTGCAGCACATCGGAGCAGTCTTCAAAAAATCTCACTCCAAAAGCTGCTGAGATTCAAAACCACAGGATCATGATCAGTTCGACGCACTCATTTTGTTTCAATCCAGGCATGCATTGAATCTTGCCTCATGTATGGGAGGATTGAATCCCATGATTCAATCCTTGAATGATTCCCACAGAAGTGGAAATGCATCGCGTTACCATAGATATTTCGTTGAGTGTCGATGAAAATTTATCTTTGACAGATTACACAAGAAGCAATGTGCTTTCTTGATCATGTCAGCGTTCTCTGTAATCTGCTTTCAGATCACGAGCTCCAGCGTTGAATCTGTTCCAGCAAAACTGTCCCTAGAAGTTTCTTCGGGACGGCTGAAAGTTGAGTTCTGCCAGATTTCTGACAGATTTTCATCCTTTGATTTTGAACAAAAATGGCGAGAATGATTTATAATTTTCGAGCTGGCCTTTCCTGTTTGTGGTTTTCCAGCCGACTCTCAGAGTGTGACACCAACCCAGGGAACTGGGCTTACCTTCGCGGAAGCTACGGGCACTGCATTGGCGTAACCTTAAAAGACAGTGCAAAATAGCTAAGCTCTAACGCCAGTCTCTTCCAGAGGTGGTGCTTTTGAGAGCGACCCGAGCAGTTTACGCACCATTTTTTTATCACACTTGAAATAAAAAAAATGCGTCTACATAGTTTACCCATTGGAACCTCTAGAAACGATGATTGCCTGTAAAATTTTTCATAATCTTCCTGTTCCTTCTCCTCACATATTCGGTAAAATGTTGTGCTCAATAACATGTTTTGGCATACACCGTATGTATTTCTATCATTTAGCGTTTCACCCAAGGTTTCACCCGTAACCATGGTATGGGTAACAAGCATTCGAAGAGGCATTTTTTTCCAAACTAAACGCTGCCAGATCCTTAACTACCAACCTTTTCAGTGCACTTGAACGTAGGGATTCAATCTTGGGATTGAATCCGATGCACAAATCCCGCACGCTGGGATTGGAAAAAATCATGATTCAAAACGATCTTGGTATTAAGGATAATTTCAAAGCATGCTTGTTTGAATCATGGAGTAGAAGGATGATCTTGAAAGACTGCATCGGAGTTGTAATACAAGAGTTGAAGCGGCCAGGCCTACTGTGCAGCGTCATTAGTATAATAAAGCTAAAAAACGGGGACTTCGCGTACCAACCGTTCAGCATAGAATGTAGTAACAACGGTACAAATGTAAAATAAATACGTTGCGAGTGACTTTGCTAAGAAAGTTAATGTCACTCCGTTGAGGCTTTCCTTCCTGGGACGGGACATCGGAATTTAACCTTTGTGTCTAGTCTCGAAAGCCTAGGCTTAAGCACCATTACTCGCTCTCTGAAACGAGAAAAAAGCAGAGTTATCCCTTCCCCGTATAAAATATGCATATAAAGTAGTAAATACCCCTAAGGTAATGCACATAATAATTGTGATTGTGGTATGGAAAATTAAAAAAATCAAATCAAAACGAGCTCACAAAATTCATTAAGTCGAGTACGCCTTTGAAAGGACTTTAATTCATCTAAAACAAAACTAGAAACTTCTCAAATTCGACTCAAAATGACAATGGAAATAATAAGAGATTGGCTAATTTCTCGTTGTGTTGCGAAAGTCTACGGATAGCAGCGGGATGAACACTGGTGAACCTATAGATCATGAAGTTCATAATTTGAGGGTTTTTGGAGGACCTTATCTGTAAATTTCCTAAAAGTCACTTGGTTTCTTTTAAAAGCTCGTGTGGATGCTAAGGAAAAAATCTACACCTAGCGTGCCTTACATCCTTTTCCAAGAGTACAGAGAATATGACTCAAACTTGAGAATGTTTGGAGCTTCCCCATTTTCAAATTGAATATTCTAATTATGTTGCTCTATGAACAATTTCACCGGTGCAATGTATTTTTATCTTTCATCCATCTCCATAACTCAATTGTCATAGCACATTCTCGTGCACACCCCCCAAATAAGCTATATTAGTTTATTCTCAACAATCCTAGCCACTCGCAGAGAAAGAGTGAAGCCCATTTTCAAGCGAAACTTTTAATTTCGCCATACCACTCTACTTTGTTCCACATTCAATTTAAATAATTTAATTCTGTTTATGAGATCACCGTCGGTCGGCTTCCATCCTGGAGCTGAGAGGCTAGATTAGAATCACGAAATAGGACAGGGGGGCAAGCACGAAACTGGATGCATCATATAAAACCGGCCCAAGTCAGATTTTCCAAAATGAACTATTATAATGTTTCATTTAATTCCATAAATATAACTAAATCATCACCCATCTCATGTCTCATGCGAGAAGTTACGGTCGCACGGACCAGGTTGGATCGTGAAGTGAGGAATCCCACATTATGTGGAGATACTGTACGGGTTCACTCACAGCGGGCAGGGTGAGGTGTTCTACAGCTCAAAACTATAACCTGCACAAAATTTCGCCTAATGCTCTCTTCTTTCGTATGTCATGATTCTCGACTGCTGCCTTCTTACGGCAAATGGCAAATGTACCTAACCTGCAGCTGCCAGCCGAAGTCGGCTGTCCGAAGGAGGGTGTCTATTTTATCCTAAATTCACACAACTCATATGTGGTTCGTTGCCCCTTGCCTCATCTAGAAATAGAACAAGATAAGGGGTGGGGTTCTCCTTACCAAAATGCTAAATTGTGTTCTCTCGTTGCACCCAAGGAGCTCTCCACACCACGCTCCACTTGCGCTTGCCCATTTATTATATCCTAATGAAATTTTTGGAAAATTTCACAACCGAAATCTAAATTCAAAATCACTTATTATAAATTTTATACATTTATATGTATTAGTTTTCCCGAGTTAAGGTGACTCCCCGTATCACTCCTATTTCAGTTCTTCTTTTTCGATTCTTATTTCTAACAATCATCGAGCGCAACAGTAGTGGTGTTGCCTTTTTACATTTGTTCTATAAACAAACAAACAAAAATAGCACCTCTTTGTCTCGCTTCCGCCAATGTAAACATTTCAAGGTTGTTAATCATTTAAAAGCAATACAAGCAGTAGACTTCTCTGTTTTGCTAAATAACAATGAAACATGTCTCAATATTACGAAAAACACCGAATTTTATGTGTAACAAGCTAAAAATGATCGAATACTCTTAGTATGCTCTTCCGCTGTTGATGTTTGCAAGCAGCAGCAGTGTTGGCAAACAGTGCGGAGGAGATTTCACAAATAAAAAATATTTGCTTTTATTACTATCATATGTGCTCCAAAGTACAACAATAATCATTCGAAGAATAGTTTTAGATTTTACGACGTATAATCGATAAATATGAGTTGATCATTTCAATGATTTTGATTGATTTTATTGATGAATTGGCCCGCAAGATCGACATTACTGCGTTCAATGATCGATGATTGTGCGCCAGACGGCACCGCCGCGTCGCGCTGCTGCCGTCGTCGTTGTACTGTACTGGGTGGTAAACATTGCCATCGAACTCTTGGTGCGCTTGAGACAAATTTGAATAATTTTCAAGTTTGAGTGAAAATATTTCTTTGCGGCATAGATAGTTCGAAAGAGAATTTTAATTGGGATAGTGTGTTCTATATTTCTTTTCCAAATATTTTGCGTGAAGTGGAGAATTTTAGAGAAAAGCTAAGCGTCGATTTTCTTACGTAAATGTATTAGTGCAATACTGTGTAAAGTTGAATTTGGATGATGATTCTGAAGAAGCCATTTTGTGATGACACAAGAAAAGGCCTTAATCCTATTGTTCTGACCGTCGTCGTCGTCGTCGTCGTCTTTGTTGGTCCGAAAGAGACAGCACTAGTCGAGCGCACCAGGTTTCTCTAATAACACCCGTCGAAAATTATGCATGTGAGTGGTGTCCATGTCCTCAGCGTCCTCCTTGCTCTTGGTCTCGCTCCTTGCAGACCCCCATCAGAAGGCCAAACGGAATGATGAGGATGACGATGATGCACTTGCTCCGGCCGTTCCCCCTTTCCCAAGCACCAACTTTGGGGGAAGGATGCTGCATTTTCGGAAGACGCAGTTGCGGTGGCTTCATTTTTGAGCTTCACTGCCGTTGCAGGTATAATATTTTATGTTTTGAGCCTGGCGTTCGAATTGCGTTTCTCTAGGCCCTAGGTCGGTGTGCCAGTCGTCGTCATCGTATTTCAGTATTGGCGTTGATCCATCCTTTAGAGTTGTGGAAGAGCTTCGCAGAGCATGCAGTGCAGTGAACGAACGTGTACAATTCTTGCGTTTGTCAGGTCAGCTTAGACGTGAGCTGGGCATCAGTGTCGAACCGAAATGTCAATGACTAAAATCGAACGTGAGGAATAATTGTTGAGTGAAGTGCGGGGAAAAGATGTATCCAATTTGGACCGTGGTTTTCGGTGTGATTCGGGTTTCTGCTATTTCATCGGTAGCGCGGTTATGTGCAGCTATACATAATGCGTGGAAGAGAGTATGCATGAACGAAAGTAAGTCAAAATTTTACGCATAATTGACAGTTGAATAAGGAACAATGCCGGATTACGCTTGAGAATTTAGTAAAATTAGGAAAAACAGAAGCGTTACCAGCGAGAAAAATATTAAGATAAGGGCAGTATTTTGATGAATTTCGGTAGTTTACTTTGCTGAGTGTATAACCACAGGTGGAACAAATTGTTAATATTCCCTCTTTGCGCATCGACTTCTAGATCTCTAACCCTTCCCTACCTACACATGTGGTGGTTGTGGGAAATCAGAGATATTTTCGGTCCCTTGTAGAAATAGAAAATATAGTATGTAGAAAATTCCACTTCCACTTACTGTAAGTACTTGGTTGCAGTCGGTATTGATCACAAATGTATGGGCTGTTAAAATTATGTTTTGAGAATGAATAAAGTGGAAGATCCCAATCCCTATACAATTTGATTGTTGTGCAATTCATAATGTTCCAAGAATTTCACCATAAATATCTCAAGCATCTCTGCCAGATAACCTTGCAAGGAATCCTTGAAATAGTCTTCACGAATCTCTTTTGTTTTTTCCCAAATTCCACAAGAAATTTCTCCACAAATTCCTAAAAAACATCCACTGAACCTACGTCAATTATAATTTTTATCTCTTGCACTCCAATATGTTAATAATTTAGTATTTGACAAAACTTACCGTTCCCGTGCCATCAAGAATTTATTCAAAATTTTAGGGAATTTTATTTGAAAGGGAAAACCCTGTAATACTACACTGTAACACTACCCTGTAATTAACTGCATTGCTAGTATGAATAAAAAAGTTTTCGAATGTGAATTGATTTCTACTTTTGAACATGTGCTTTTACTACATATTTGTAGTAAACACTTCCAAAACAAATAATTTTCCGTAATGCTGAAGGTCCACTTCAGGTTGAATATTGTTGAATATTATTGATGGTCATTGAAATGCAATTTCCAGTATTTGTCTTTCATATCTTTTCATTCCAGTTTCTTGGCATTCCTTTTCGAATTCCTCCCGAAGATGCCTACCCGCTTTTTCCCCAGATTTGAACAATTCATTCCGAAATTCTTCCATGAGAATCTTGCAGGATTTCCGAATTTCGATCGTTTTCTCCTGGAGATTTTCACGGGGATCCTATAGAATTTCCTTCCAAAATTTCTTCGCAGGTTCGGAGATGAACCAGCCATCGGCTGAAAGTCTCGATAATAAAGATAATAATAATATGTAATAATTCTTCGCAGGTAATCTCTCTGCGTTTTGCCCAAAGAGCTTTTCGTGGCATTTCTTCAAGGATTTATTATGACGCAATTTCTTCCGGAGTTTCTCTCGGATTCCCCTTGAAGATTTTTCGCGTATTCTTGCGGTGTTCTCTTGGGACTTTTTTCAGGAGATTTTCCCTGCGATATTCCTTGGATTGGTACTAGAGCTCCTCCCAGGTTTTTTTCTGGAGTTTTCATGAATATTCCGCAAGAGTAATTTCTTTAAAAACAATCAGTAAGCTTTTTTCTAGAATTTCTTCCTGAATTTCTATAGGGGATTCAGCCGGGATATTTCATAAAATTTCTGGCGGGATTTCTTTCGATGTTTCAACTGAGATTTTTCTCGGGGTTTCTTCCAGGACTTCTCTCAGAAGATTCCTTTCGATGTTGGTCCTGGGATGTCTCTCAGAGTTTTTCTGAATTTATCCTGGAATTTCCCCTAGGATATTTTCCGGCGTCCCATTTGGGATTTCTGCAGGAGCTTTTGCTGATATTTCTCATATAATTATTCTCGTGACTTCTTTCAGAGCTCTTATGTATTTTTCTCGTAGTTGTTTATAAGATTTCTTGCAGCAATTCGCCTGAGATTATTTTTCACAGCTTTTCTCGCGATTATTCTCAGAGCTTTTCCAGGAGATTACCCTGGATGATGGATGTTTCTTTCGGAATTTCTATTATAGTTATTCCCGCAGGTCTTGCAGGGATTTTTTTACTCGGATAGTCTACTAGAATATCTTATGAAATTCCCTGTAAAAAAAATCCGGAAGACATATCGGAAAGAATCCAGGTCTGGCGAAAGCTCCGCAAAGAACTTCCGCGAAACTTCGGAAGAAATCCGGAGAAAAACTGGGACAGCTCAGAAAAAAAGTTCTGAGAAAAATCCCGGTAGGAAATATTCAGAAAATTCAAGGAAGAACTCTGAAAACCTCTAAAACGAGATCCCGTGAAGAAATTCAGTAGATATATCGGAAAACTCTTAGGAAGAAATCCCTGCTAGAACTTCTCCAAGAATCATGAAAAACCCCCAAGAGAAACTGTCTGAAAGCTGTCGTGGTACATCTTCAAGAGAAATTCCTGAAAAACTTTGGATAATTTTTGGGAAGATCTCCGCAAGAAATCTAGCGACAAACTCTGGAAGTATATCGTGGAAATCCTAGGAGGTACTCCTGCAGAGACCCCGTAAAAACTCCCGCAGAAATCCAGGGAGAAGTGCTGAAAATGTCATTTCCACATATGTAACTAAATTCAATCACATCCAGCTCGTTTTAGAAGCTCAACCTATATGAAAAATTTGTGCGGCTAACCAGCTCTACGAGAAAGTCACGGAAATTCCGCTCTTTTTTTAATATTTAAGGTAGATGTCACGGACTACCTTCGAAAAATGCCAAATGATACTCACCATGAATATCACTGGCATTTTTCGAAGGTAGTCCGTGATATTTATTTTCAATACTCGAAAAAGATCGGTTTTCCGTGACTTTCTTGTAGAGCTGGTTTATCTGCACAAGTTTTTTATATACCATATTCTCAGGTTGAGCTTCCAAAATGAAATGGACGTGGTTCAATTTAGATATGTCGAAATGACATTTTCAGCACTGCCAGGGAGGAACTCTTGGATAAATTACAGAAAAAACTATCAAAAATTCTTAAAGAGCATCGAAAAAGTCTCAAACGATTTTATCTATATGGGAAAAATAAGTAAATAAATAAACCTCTTGTTGAAAACCTAAGACAAAACAAAATGAGTATATTTTAGTCTGCACCATTTCTGTTTTAAGTGTGCAAGTTACCCACCTTATTCAGAAATATCAGGAATTTTCTCCGGAAATTTACCTAGATTTGTTTCCAGAATTCTGCATGATGTGTACCCTTAGAGTGGGTCAACGTTGTATGGAGAAACTTTAAATTTGATCGTATCAACCAGGAACAAAGCTTTTTCAATCTATATTAGCGTCCAAAACAACTGTGCAAAATTTGGGAGCGATTGGTTGCGTCCCCGTATTCCGCATTGCGATTGAAATTTGTATGGAAGTTAGTATGGGAAAACGTACTTTTTTGCATTTTACTCATAAGTTGAATTCTTTTGTCCAATACCATGTAACTAATGACGTTAAAGTGTAGCCTAGGATATGCCGAAAAACTTTGCCGAAGACCGCATAGTGATCCGACGCTTGTGAAAAAAGTTATTCGCCTGGTAACTTAGGTAAAAAATTTAGATTTTATTATTGATGTTATTCCTTTACATGTTAAATGTTAAGCACCACCGGGCAATCTGTACGTTATAACTTTTTTCACAAGTGTCGGATCACTTTGCGGTCTTCGGCAATGTTTTTCGGCATATCCTAGGCTATACTTTAACGTCATTAGTTGGAACGGTTTAGACGAAAAATTTTAATTTATGAGAAAAATGCAAAAAACCACGTTTTTCCATACTAACTTCCATACAAATTTCAATCGGAAAGCGGAATACGGGGAAGCAACCAAACGCTCCCAAATTTTGCACAGTTGTTTTGGACGCTAAAAGGAATCGAAAAAGTTTTGTTCCGAAAAATCGACTTTGTTGACCCAGTCTAGTACCCATGGCTAAGCTAGTTCATCCCGGGACCCACGCTTTACTACCCTTCCAAAGGAAGAACTCACGTTTTTGTTAGTTTGTCTGGAGTGGGATACGATCCCAGGTCCTCGGCGTGATAGTCACGTGCTTTAACCATCACACCAGGTGCGCTCCGTTTCAGTAGGTGTCGGGGGTTGTCGGGATATCTCAGTGAATTTCAAAGAATATCTTAGGTCCCCTGGGGACCTCCTGGTGGTTTCAAGTGGGTTTCTTGGGAGTCTACTTGAAGTTTCTAGAACGCACAGGGGATTTTATACGGATTTTCTGGCATTTAGGGATTTCCTATTGGTTCAAGAATTCCCGCAGAATTAACTCCAGAATGTATCCCTTAGAGTTTTTCAAGGAATTGTTCATAAATTTTGTTCATAAATACCTGCAGCAGGTTCTTCGTTTCTTGGATTTATTTGCAGAATTCCTTAATACGTCTTCCATGAATTATTTCTAAGAATTAAAAAGGTCTCAAAATGTTTCTTCAAGTATTCTCCTCGATATTATCCTGGGCATTCATCCAGGAGTTGTTTAAAAGATAACTTCAGAAATTGCTTAAGAAATTTCAAATATTTCTTCCAGAAGTTTCTGGAAATTTGCCAGAAATTACACAAAATTTCAGAGCAATTATTTAAGAAATATATCACGGAACTGCTATGAAATCCATGGAGGATTGTCTCAAGGGATTTCTTAAAAACTCCTGGAGATACCTTTCAAAACCTCTTGATAACCTCTTTAAGAATATCTTCCGGCTAAGTGGACCACTCTCGGAGAGGTTTTGTAAACCGCATTAAAAGTAGCAATAAACCCGTTTTAAAACCTAGTTGAAATATTTCCCATTCTCGATTGTTGTTGTTTTTTTTTTTCAACAAAAACTATGACAGTTCAAGATGCAGAGAAGCTTCTTCGATGGCACGTAAAGTTCAGGAGGATACATCATTCGTAAGTAGAAAGCGATTATTTCAAAGTAGTATTTTAGTAGTTATTGTGCTGGTAGGCTTATGCGCATTCGAATTTACCGTGAATATTGGGGTTGCAGAATCATAAAATTAATGCGCTTCGAAAATAGTAAATATTATTATCTTGGAATGAAATAAATCAATTTGTGAATTATTAAAACTATCCCGAATCACAAGAAAACTCAGCAGAGAGAGTTTATTTATGTGAGCATGTTATGAAAATGGTTGCAAACTACCAGTTCATTGCCAATTTAAGTAAAATTAACTATTTTCATTCACGTAAGCTAATTCTTCAATATGGCGACGACCATAATCAGCGAAAATAAAACGAAAGCAAGTTTACTTTTATGATGACCGCAATAAACCTAGAAATGTCGTAGTTCTGCTTTTCCACCAACAGATGTCGTTACTTATCGAACGGATCGCCAATTGTTGGGAGTTTTAACAGTTTTATTGCGGTAATAATGATTGCCAGAAGGTTTACATATCGGAAATTTTTGTTTACTCTTAAAATCTGTCTTTATGGATATCTTCAAGTATACTATAAAACATTTTATTAATGGTTTTCATAAAAGCAGTCATAAACTGTGAGTTTTAATTATTGCTGTAATGAAACATTAATAAAAATCAAACAAAACCAATCAGCGATTAAATTGTTACTTGGAATTTCTATGAATCTAGTAGTTCTCCGATCGTGTCCTATTCTGGTGGTATTCGAACACACGACTCCATACACTAAAACCTCCATTTAGGTAATGAGTCAGGACTGCCTAAATAGAATTTTTACCTAAATGGATTCATTACCTAAATGGATTCAGTTTATTACCTAAATGGATTACAAGGTTGCAAAGAAGTTCAACAAGGGAGAGTTACTAGGAGATTTAAAGGAGATCATGCGAAGTTTCAGATGGCTTTCAATGAGTTTCAGGAGGGGAAGGGCTTCAGGGGCGTTTTCAGGGGTTTTGGAGGGTCTTAGATCTAGCTGGGCACGAAACACGAAAAACCTTACGAAAAACCCTGCAAAATTCCGCCAGACTGAAAAATTATTGAATGTCGAGTCAAAGTCGGGTCAATTTTTATCGTATGTTGGGCCATTGTTCGACCAACATCGAACAACTGTTGAGTGTGTATTGGGTTTGGTGGCCAAAATAAATACAGGTGAATGATAGGTTGATGTCGGGTTTGACGACATCAATGCTGGAGCTGATATCAACGGAATGATGGAAGGATGGTTGATTATCTCAATTTCAGCTGGAAATGACGCTGGATACTGGCACTTTTCAACACTGCATGGGGGTGGGGGTGTTTAGGGGGCAACATTGCACCCCCTCGCCCCATACCCACCCCTTTTACTGGAAGAAATATTTGAAATTTCTTAAGCAATTTCTGAAGTTATCTTTTAAACAACTCCTGGATGAATGCCCAGGATAATATCGAGGAGAATACTTGAAGAAACATTTTGAGACCTTTTTAATTCTTAGAAATAATTGAATAATACATGAAATACATGAATTTCTAAACAAATTCTGCTGGGATCTCTAAAGACATCCCAGGAGATATTCCTAATTGAACCGCAAGAGAAATTTCTTTAAAAATCCTGGTAGGAATTTCTGCAGAAACTACTTTATGAATTTCTCAAAGAATTCTCGTAGTGACGATGGGAAGAATTTCCGAGGCAATGTAGGATTCAAATAAAGTTTTAAAAGAATTTCTGAATATTTCAATGGAAGACCGTTTTCAGAAATCCCTTGCTAAAATTCCTGAAGCAATCACTAATGTGTGTGTGTGATCCAACTAACCCCCACTGTCCGGCAGTGGTATTATGGAATAAAGGTTTCTGCAATTTCATTTTGATGCTTGTGCAAAAAGCTTTAGTCCGGGAGTTAGAAGGTGATAGCTCTATTGCAGATTCAGAGACCCATTTCAGAATGACTGGAGGGACACGTCCATTCAGAAGTCACTTTCACTTACAATAAGCCCCGCATGTGTACATTACCGTTATCATTTGGATAATGATAATGCAAACACACTTTCTGATTCAAAGAAATTCCAAGGCAACATCTTCATTGTGCAGTCAGGCTTCCTCTTTGTCTCGCCACCATTGCGCTTGCAGTCAGTCATCATTAGAACACACGTCACTTAGCTCCCACGAATGTTGATCCACACGGGATGATTCTTCACGAATCACTGATGGCATGGCGGTAGTTTAATAGCCACATACGTAGAAAAAACACGAAATAAAACTGCAGTCATAGGGAATTTACAATGAAAAACTACTGGAAGACGTAGCGCCATTGACCGTTCTACGTGAAAACGCGAAATCAAATTCCTGAAGCAATAACTAATAGTCACTAAGTCTTTGGGGTTAAAAATGTCTCCTCAAACGAATTTTAGAAGGAACCCGAGCGAGAATTTCTGAACGAAGCCCTGAAGGAAATTTTCAAGAAATCTTAAGTAGAATCCCCCTTTAGGAAGTTCTTTTAAATAAATCTAAGGAGGAATATCCGAGGAAATTCCAGGTGATTTTTTTTTTTCAAAACAGTCGTTATCAATGCACAGTGAATTATATAATATTAAAAAAAAACTCTAAAATAATAACATGTATACATGAAAAGCCTCCCAGACCGGTATTCCTTTTGCAAATACCTCTCAAATGATAGACGGTAGACACTACAACCCCTAAAAAAGGTCAAATCCTCAGGTTGAATGTGAATAAAAAATCATTCTTGAAAGAGTAAGAATACCATCCCTCTTTCTATTTGTAAAGAATTTCCTGGAGAAATACCCGGATAATCTCCTTAATAAAAAATATATAGTAAAATTCTGCGGGTAAATTTCTTGGAAAACCTTTGGGGAAATTCTTGAAAATATCTACAGGATTTCCTAAATCATGAACCCCGTTACCAAAACTCTACAATTCTCAACCAATTTCCTTTTACTTCTTTTCACTAATCGAAAGGATTGTGAAAAAAATCTGTAGTAAATTGTGCACATTGCGTGTATTTCATAGAAGCTACCATGGGCATATCTTGTAAATCTCATAATTTATCGTGGAAGCTAATGTCGCTGTAATATGTCGCATGGCATTCAGTATTGGTTGCAGCGATTACATGACATGTACCACAAATTTGCAGATTATAGCAAGCATGAGCATGAGCATGAGCATGATTGACCGCCCGCGGTTGCTTTTCTGTTATTGCAAAGACAGCTGCATTTACACAAAGAACCAACAGATAATGCTTGGGACTAGTCTTCTCCTGATTGTGTAAATGGTGGCATCCCAATACTTTTTTAAAAAGCAATACCAGCGCCGGCCGCGTCCATATGCAGGTCAATTGAGGATAGGGAAGGAAGTGATGACGTGATTCTCGCTTAGGCCAATAACCGAGGAATTCTCTGCGTTACTACGAGTAATCACTAGGAGTTTGGATACGGGAAGGGATGATTTGTCAGGGGCTTTGTTTTGGTAAACAAATTGCTACAATCACCAGACCGATTCTTGTTTTGCTATGAACGATGCACTCGCGAAAAATTGAATACGTCCTCACATACGCGACATGTCAGGGAATAATGTCCACCGCACAATCAATTCGAGAAAACAAAACCGCATCTACTGCTAGCTGGCATCGTACGGCTGATCCTGGATACCACACTCACGCCCCGATCACTTTATTTCAACTACCGGATGGCTTCCAGCCATTTCATTTTTTATATCAAAAATAGTTCGCGTATAACGAGGTTCGCGAAAATAAGAAGCGGAAGAAACACACATAAACATCCGTGAAATTACGAAACTGTACTCGAAGAAACATAGCACGCGAAATTACGAAACTCGGCTCGAAGAAATCGATGCGGACACCAGGGTTCCTGATTTCCACTTTTCATCTTCTTCCACATTCGAAGACAGTCAGCAGCGAACGGTTGTCGCTTTAGTTCGTGTGTATGCTTGTCAGCGACGATAGCAAACTCCGGCGAACGGTGGGAAGCCACATTTGGAAATTACTCATTCGTCCACATTCGCATCGCAAGCGAATGCGATTCGTGAGTGATGCAATTGATATTGTGCATACGAATTGATGATGTTTTCGAATTAGTTTCTTTGCTAATCTAGCATTTCAACAACAATACAGTAAAAATGTATGCATTACATGCAGAAATTCTCTTCTACTTATGATAATAGCCGCTTCGATCGCTCACCAGCATTCTTCACCATTCGCCATTCATTCATTCGCTTACGATTCAAACTGCGACGAATGGCAACGAATATTCATGTCAAGCAGTTGGCTCATCGCTTCCCACTGGTGATGGGGTTGCGTGTTTGATCACGACGATCCGTTTGCTGCATCTTTTTCGATTCGCTTCAGCAAAGAGGAGTGAATATGAATATAGTGAGGCGAATATACCGATCCTTGGCGGACACCGTGGTCTACCTGCCAGTGAATCGTACGGTAATCTTAATCTTTCTAAAAAGGAGATGCATCGCCGTTCTGATCGCTGCTTGTAAATCTGAAATATAAAATAGTATTTATTAAATGGTGATACGTTCACAACAGTTATATTTTTTGTAAATTGTGTTATTTACACATAGGACAAATTTACCTGCATCCCTCTGAAACAAACGGTATATTAGCAGTGAAAAACAAATTACAAAAATAGAATAAAAAACAATAAACAAAAAAAAAACAGTAAAAAAAAGTAAACCAAATATTGATCCTGCATTTAAGTTAACCAAATTGGAAAATAGCAAGATTAAAATTTGGTATGGTATGGTAGATCTTACATCGTAACGCACCATTTCAAGGTGATCTACCCACGTTACGGGTTAGCAAGTAAATATTCATAAGCGTACATTAAGTAAACATAACATTTGATCTCCATTATTTTTTTCTGTGTTTTAATACCGATAAAAAAATTGTTTTTTCTTAGAATCCAATAGGAAGAAGCTATTCCTAGGTTTCCCATTTGCTTCACAGCGGAATACCCAGTTTAATCTAGTTGAAATGATAAGATTTTCTTCCAAAATCTCCAATTTTTTTTCCTTCCAACATTTATGAAATCATTCTCGGAATCTCTAACATACTCATCAAATTGTGATTTTTTGGCTCAAACTGGATACTATTTCGTGCAAAAAGGGAAATCTCATATAATGCGTTTCAGAACAACACTGAAGAAGTATCGGACAATAAAAAATGCACCAAAGCTGGTTTCCCATAGAAACTAGTCAACTTTGGGTTGCCATATACCAGTTATTTCTCAACCGACAGTTTTCTTTTTTTCTGTGACGAACTACAAAAACACTTCAAGCCTTAAAAACTATCGAAAAAGTTCGGTAACAACTAATGATACAAAGGTTACAGACAAGTTGAATTTTGACAACACATAAAATGTTACAGCAAATAATGGTTACGTCATATCATTATGGTGTATTCGGCAAATATGTTTCTTGTGTAATGACGAATAAATTCATAAAATGCTTAAATCTATCAAATCAGATTTGGTAAAATGAAATATTTTGCATGAGTCGTTTATTTAGATGTTAATTGACCAATTTATTCTTATTTCAAATGATGTAATCCGTGTTGCAGGACAATCTCCTTAACCTTCCATAATACCCGCGATTGGCCATTACCATCAGTACCAAAAAAATTGATCCAAGCTAATGCTGAGTACAAAAAGCGAGATTTTTTCAACGTGTTGTACAAAATACAACTGCGTGATCGCTCGGGGGTTAAAAAATGTCTGTTATGTTGGATTGCATTACCCTCAAAAGCAATGATCAAATGCAGAGTTTTCCTTAATGGTTGGTCTCTTTTCACTCTTTTGAAATGCCACGAAATGTCAATCAAACATTCTCACCATATTCAAAGCAAAATTTCCCATTTCCCATGACACGTCTTCGCACGTGCAACAATCGCCGGAACCATGGATTCGAGAAAATACCCTCGCACCTGTCACCACGGAAGACAAGTGAGTTAAATCCAAATTAGTCAATATCAATTTGCTCGGTCTTTTACTCGAAAGCGTCCATTCAATCCACCAAAACTGCGGAATAATATTGTCTTGACTGATCGCTTCCGAAATTGTCCGGTCTTCCCCCTGGGGAGGCCAGAAATGCACAATTCGCTCGTATCTATGCCCATAAGTCAATCGTCGTTCGTTTTCCGTTTTGGAAAAGACCCGCCGAACACCCTCCTAGTCAATTGATTAGCACTTATTGGACATGACGTCTCTCTGGCTCGAACGGAACACGCTTTCCCACAAAATCGTGCGTTGAAATCTTTTTCTGTCACGGCAGTAGGCTTCACCGTTCGCGCGCGCGATTATTCTTTGCTGCCGACGACGACGACGACTACGACGGATGGTGTGTGTCACTCGGTCTCGCTTTTTCATGTTTTCTCGTCGTCTCGTTTGTTCGTTCGCAGCCAGCCAGCCGCCGCGGCGCAGCACATTTCGATGGAGGAGTTTCGGTGGAGCACAGCTCCGAAGTGGGCAAAAAAATATTATCCCTCGCGCGTGCCCCTCTCATATTCATCGCGCCGAGTGGGGATGGGGGTCCGTTGATGAGCGGCGGCGGTGGTCTATGTGGGTACCACCACCAGCAGCAGCGGTAGCACGTGTATGTGTGCTCTGTTTAGCGTGGTCGTCGTCCGTTTGGATGGGATGGCGAGGAGAAATAAGCACATGTAGAGTGGCTTTTGGCATTGGAATGAATGGAGAAAAAATAAGCGCGGTATCGCCATGATGGTGATGACGATGACAATGATTGTTGGATGCTGTGATGCTCAATGGTACATAGCATCTCAGTCGTGCAGTTTGCTTCTGTGTGTGGAGCAAATCTCCCCTACTGGCGACAGATTTAGAGCACAGAGGAAAAATAGTATTGGATGCGTTAGGGTGATTCACAATTTGTCAAATGTGTGTCAATCAAAGAAAACTTATTTTTCTTGTCTAGTCTAGTCTAGGCTTCACATACACAGCCATTCATTGAAGGAATCCTGGAAAACGATAGAATCTTGGATAGAGTCGACTACTTTTATAATTTTTCATTATTAATGCATGCAGCATCCGTTCGCTTATTGCAGCATGTTAAGTTTGTCACTGAACATTCGTTTAATTTATTTATAAATAACTATAACTATAGTTCAACATCAAATTCATGATAACACTGAATCTAGAATTTGCCGTCATGATCGTCATGATACTCGATTTGCAACTGGAGCTCTCCAACGTCGGTAACGCCAAACGCTCGCCAGATCACGCTCCACTTGGTCCGCCTATTGTGCTCTCTGCGCACCACGCCTTCTTGTATCAACCGGATAGTTAACAAACACCAACTTTGCAGGGTTGTTGTCCGGTATTCTTGCAATATGCCCTGCCCACCGTATCCTTCCAGATTCAGCCACTTTCAGGATGTTGGGTTCACCGTAGAGTGCAGCGAGCTCGTGGTTCATCTTTCAACGCCACACATCTTTCTCCGAGTGCTCGCAGGTCCTCTGCAGGTCAGCCGTTAGCAAGGGACCGAGGTGGACGATATCTTTTACCACCTCGAAAGTATCCCCGTCTATACGCACATAAATGAGGCTTGTTTAAAACAATAAAACGCATGGATGATTTTCAAACTGGGCAATTACTTATTCCACAAGTTATATTCATTTGTTCTTACCTTGAGTTAAGGACAAACGTCTTGAAATCCCGCTTCAACAGTGCATCAAAACTACAGATGCACAAATCTCAAGAAGCAAGCTTTAAACAATAGTGCATTCCATTATTCTGTTCTTGCTCACTTGTAATAAGCTTAAAATAAGAAGCTCAGGAGCGCTGGTTTTGTTTACGAAGAGATTTGTGCGCTTGAAATCGTGAGCAGGGATGGGACCATTCATTTGCAAAGAGTTACATTTACTTGCTGTAATCTCAGTTCAGAATAGAGGGTCTTGCCCGGGATTTCCCGGGACAAAAATCCCGGGATATCCCGGGATCTGAAAAATCCCGAATCCCGGGATAATTTTCAGAAATTCCCGAGATTTCCCGAAAATAAAAAATGGCAATACTAAAACAAACCTTTTCCCTTTCAAATCTTCTTTTTGTCAATGTTTCCTTTTTTCCATCCAATTCTACGCTATCTGTCAGGTATAGTTTATTTCTACTTAAATCAAGTTTAGATGAAAGTCCAACTAATTAAACCAAAGATATTGTGGCTGAATTTATGTCATTCATTTTTCATTTTTTTCACTTATTCGTTTATTTGGAAGGCTCGGGCGCCACATGGGCATATCTGAGCCGAAATCTTTTGTTTTTACATTGATTTTACATTTTACAATTTATTACTGCCTTTCCATTTTTTCATTTATGTAGCGTTACATTACAATTATAATCAACCTGAATCAACAGACAGAATATCGGAATGTGAAATAAAATGATTTATTTTAAGCTAGATTGTTCTGGTAGTATTCTTGGAATTTATGGCAATGTTCAACATTTTTACAATATGTGAAATATGTAAACTGTTGCAAATATTTTTAGATGTTTCTGGAGTTATCCCTGAAGAATACTGTGTTGTTATATAATATTCAACAAAAATTAAAAATTCAATTATAAATTATGAGGAAAATTCGCAGAATTTTCAAAAGAAAACGGATAAACAATCCCTAACCTCTGCAGGACTTTGTCAATCTTTAAAATATTTGTTGACGATTTCGTAAAGATATTCGTTGAGACATTTTGTTCTTAAGTCCAGGTGAAATTTTCTGTGGAGTTCATTTCAACAATCACTAGAGATAATACAAGTGATAATTTTGACAAAATTTCTCAGAAATCAGTAATTTAATTACAAGAAGGAACAGCACACCGTTCTTAGATCTTCAGCAGAAATTTCTGTGATGATTTATGGCAAAAAACAGAGCGATATCGAATTGCAAAAAAAAAAAAAAAAAATAAAGCGAATCGTGCAATAAAATCGACGAATATAATTTAATACCTTGTCATCCTGCCAAATAATTCTAAAAAAAAAGATCAATGGACTTTCGGGATAGAAATGTTAAAATGGAAATCATAAATAAATTTTCGAAAGAATTTTATAAGGATTTTTTTGAAGATATTCATATCAGTTTAACAAGAAGTTTGTTGAGAGGGTCTGTCTTGAATTATTCAGGATTTTTTTCACAGTTTCTTCAATGTATTTCACCAAAAAAAAAACTAATCGAAATTCTGAAATGTTAACATGAATGTATATCCACATATAATTGAAATAGTCACACATTTTCTTAAAGAAAAAAAAACAAAATGCGGACAAAAAATATCTTGGGAAATTGCCGTTTGAAATTTTCAAATCACCATTCTAACACTGCCATTTTAATTCCCTCATAAAATCCTCAAACAGAATTCATTCACGTCTCAGGGTGAATTATAAGGGATTACTCTAGAAATATCCTCAAGTTCTGTCAAAAAAATCCTTCGGATAAGTAAGGCAGAAGTTAACCTATAGCCCAAGTTAACCTATTGCGGAAAAAAAACGATCAAATCTGACTATACATGTCAATGGTTGCTACTCCGTTATTGATCTGAGCTGGTACCAATTGCACTGAGATCCAAATGAATAAGGGCTGGGACACTCCACTTATTCTCAAAGTGCAATTCTAGCAGCTCATACATTTTGGTTCAATACCGGCGCCGGCCACGTCCTTATAGTCAGTTGGGAAGGGAAAGGAATGTTAGAGTGTGCTGGTTGTTGCTACTAAAGACCGAGATCACCTCTGCATCCCCACATCCAGCACGGACTGGGGTATTTGTTAGTCGGAAAGGATGGGAGATCTGGGAGTCACCGTTGGGTCGGTGATGCGATCCATGGATAGGGGGTTATTTATAGTGTTCGTAAGGTGATAGATTGTGTGGCGAATGAGGTGAATAAGGTCAAGCGGTACAGCACGCTTTGGTTGCATAACTTGTAGGCGTTGTATACACTGTGCTGTGAGTGGAAATTGGAAGGGAGAGAAACGACTTTTTTCCAATTCGTTTCTGGTTCTAGCGATGGCTATGAACATATGAATATACATGAGTTGTATATGTAGAGAAGAGAGAGATAGTGAGAGGAAGTGGATAGAAAGATACAAAGTAGGATGAAAAGGGACGGGCCAGGGATTGAACCCATGACCTTCTGCAGCCCAAGTTAACCTATTGCGTTAACCTATTGCGGAAGAAGATGAACTTTATTTGAAAATTTTCAAATACCTTTGAATGTCTCCAACTGCCCTCACATTATCAAATGTCTATGCAATATGTATTTTCTTTCAAATATAATGGTTATTAGTTGATCAAATTTAATTAAAAGTGCTTAAGAAATCGTTCCATTAACTTTTTCATCGTTTTTTAGAAAACTTAGATTTTTCCCGGGATCCCGGGAAATCCCGGGATTTGGAAAATAAAAATCCCGAATCCCGGGATTTTTTTCAGTCCGGGAAACAAGACCCTCTAGTTCAGAAGCATGCTATCGAAAAACAATGTATTGATTAATTTAACCTTGTAGTTTTATCTGAAAGTTTGCCAAATAACATTGGGGTCGCACACGCATACCAAAGTCGTGAGCGAGCTGTGAAGGCAACTCTCCACGCGGTGAATATAAATTACATTCACGCCGTGGAGAGCTGCGTTTGCTGCCTTCTGTTGGCTTAACTATTGATTCTAATACAGTCGAGTCTCTTACTAAACGAATTCCTATTAAACGGACTCCTATTAAACGAACTCCTACTAGACAGGGGTGAGCGTTATAGGAGACTAAGAGCTTATGGGATTTCGGCTTTTTGGGGGTGTCGCCTATTATCTCGGGTGTGGCAAGAGTTAACGCAATACTTTCTTCGGCAAAGTTTTGAGGCTTGATAAGATCTACCATTTAGAACTTTGGTTCATATGATTAGTTGGCAACTTGGGCGCTAGAGGGACCATCAACAGTTTGATGCTGAATTGTAGTACAGGAACCATATCAGGTTGTCAAGCAAACGATACGATATGCGACAGCTCAAGGCCCTGATAATTTGGAAGGATAGTGTCTTCGGGAAAGTTATTGGGTACGCCAATAACTTACTGACGATGAGTTGCGAAGTTCAAAATTCCTCCACTGGGCGGCACTAGTGAGCAAGTAATTTTTCAAAACCTTATATCTAAGAATCCCGATAATTTAGAAAGTTGGTGTCTTCGGCAAAGTTGATCAGTAAGACATAAACATTCATAAAAATAAACACTTGTTTTGCAATTCTTTCATTTGGCGGCACTAGTGAACATTCAAATTTTAGAAATCTCATAGCTCAGAGTCCTATGATGATAACTTAGAAAGTTGCTGTCTTCGACAAAGTTGATCAGTATGACATAAACTTACATAAAAATAAACACTAGTTTCAGTGTCCCATTTTGTGCAAGTCTATGTAAATAACTTGGTAATTTCAAAAGCTAGCGTTTTTCAATGTTCAGCAAAAACATGTATTTTTACATTCCAAACAACTTTGTAGAAGACGCAAAAAATCTAAAAAAAAAACGGTAAAAAGTTATGATGATATATATTATTTCTAGGGGTCATGCACATACAACGAAATATATCTCGTGAAGTAAGAGATTCAGCATTATGGCATCTTTGACAAAGTTGTTCAAAATTGCATTTTGCACAAGTTTGCCGAAGACACCAAACATCAGCATTTTTTGAAAAAATATTTTTTTTTCATCTCACTTATATGTGGATTGATCATTCGACTCTTTGCGCCTTGTCTAATGTAGAAACTTCTCCGAAGAAACTATATCGCTAAAATCATCGGTTGAAACGTTATTAAAAAAGCGCACGAAATCGGCAAAATAAAACACTGTGCAATCGTTTGGTCGACTCCATTCAACGTACCCGATAATGGTCTCGGCTGTGTTATTGATGGCTGCTTTGACTGAACTCCAGCACTTCTCCAGAGGGGCCACATCGAGCACACCCTCGTTCGGCAACGCTGTCTCGAGATTCGATTGGCGATTTGCGGTTCCGTCTGCTGTAATGATCTCCAGGTGTAACTATATGGGCTGTACTGGAAGAAGGTGCTACGAATGGCCATTATCTTGGAGGCGGCAAAATCGATGAGGCGTAGGCCGTTTTCGTTCGTCAGCTGGTGAGTGCCTCTTCATGTCGCCCATCACTATACAATATTTTCCCAGCTCAACTGTGTGTCTGATAGATGGAATGATCACCTTTAAATGTTCGCACATTAGATCCTGTCCAACACACTTGCTGCAGCGCCACGAAACCGTGGTCCTTCAGTATATAGGCGAGTATGTGGGTGCTCCCGATGAAGTCGCACGTACCAGTTTCAAGTACCGACCTTCCAATCGCAAGTTCCTTTTCATCGATGTGGTCGTCGTCATTGGCATTCGTCTCTTGTTGATTTTTCGGGGTTTATCTTTTTATGGCTGGCTCGCAAGGCCTGACACCAACCCACTAACCCAGGAAGCTGGGCTTGTCTTCCCGGAAGCTACGGGTTCTGCATTGGCATTTCCTCCAAACGCCTTAACCCTTTGGAACCGATGGGTCGTATTTGCCCAGCCGTGAGAATCAGACACCAGCGATGTTGCATCCAGGAAGTTGAAAACTCCGTCTCCAATGAATCAAATGGCCTTGAAACCCCTCAGAAAACTCCCCGGAGACTTCCCTCAAACTCTTCCAAAGCCTCATGAAAACGCCCGAATTGTCCTGAAACTCCTTCAAACCTCTCAGAAGACCCCTTGATATACCGAAGATTTTTCTTCAACTCTTCTAAAGCCTTCAGAAAACTTCTGAAACCCCTTGAAATAACTACTCAGACTTCAACTCTCGAAACATCTTGACACCTCTATGTAAACACCGGATCGCCAGCAATCCCTTTAAAATCCCTTAACCATCTTGAAACCCTTATGAAACCTCTTGAAGCTCACCAGAAAGGCCAGGAAGCTCCCTGAAATACCTTAACCCTCGAGCAGTCGCGTATTCGACTACCTGCAACGGCACTACGTACACGCTGTGTATCACAAGCGTGCATTTTCTATGGTGCGATTACTCAGTACACGACGCGACCGCTCCCGGGTTAAAACCAAGGGACACGCCTTAAGAACCCTTTAAACTTCCTTTGATAGTTTCTGGAGTACCCAAGTACCCAAGTACCCAGGTACTCAAGTATGTCTCTAATGCCCTGTGGTACCTCCGGGAACCCCTCTGAAAGTCATGGTAACATCAACAACAACCCAACTACAACTCTCATGAAACCTCCCTTGAAAGCCTCCTTAATCTCTGGGAAACCCAGAATATTATAAATTGGAAATTTATTCGTCGTTAATTACATACATGTTGGGATCCCAGGTGAACAACCCCAGTAATTCATCGCTTTCGATTATAGCACACGAAAACACACCAATTCCATTCCGAATATACTTCGGTGACCAGATCACGACTGCTGATCTGCAGCACCGCTCAGCGCAAACTGTCTTTATTTCATAAGTACAATAGATACAATAATTCAATTTAATAGAGGTTTCCGGTAAAGTTCAATGATCAAATTTAAAATACAACAATCGGCCATCCTGACCGACATCCGGCTCGGATGTCGCCTTCAATTTCGTTGTCATCATCATCGCCACCGTCGTCGTCGTCATCGTCGTCGTCGTCATCGTCGTCGCCGTCGTCGTCACCGTCGTCGTTCTGGTCAGTGTTTTCCAAAGTTTTACTCTTTCTATGAGTGTGTCCACTGATAACCCATATTCTACGCCGCCACACAAACAGAAACCGTATGACGTAGTGATGTAGTGTGCTCACTTGTTTCTCATACTGACGACACTGTTTCCTTTTGCAGCGATTTTTAATAGCTGTACACCGAAATGATCGAGAGGTTCGCGATCGATTTTTCTGGCGATGCTTGTGTGACAGGTTATCACCGTTGCTGCACTTTGTGACCCTTGACCCGTTCTCATTCGTAGTGATATCTAATAATTCTATCACAACCTCCACGCTTGTTGCTCTTGGTTGATCACTGCATATCATACCATCGTCGCTTAGGCTATTGTTAACAGCTATCCGATTGTTCAATTGTGAATCATTTTGATTAGATATCATACTTGGACACGAGTGAATGTCGTCGGTATTAGAACGCAAAGATGTAGTTTCTGATCTCAGACTACTCAAATCCGATCTTAACTCGCTTACTTCCTGAGCTAATTTAGACGTATTGATCACAAACGTTTCCACTTGAGCTGAGAACATAGCCCAAAAACTGCCATAGTCATTAAAATCCAATCCTCCAGATTGATGGATAACTTGGACATTGTCACTGTTATTCGTGTCTATATCACTGCACTCTGATGACATAACTGTATTGTGGTGTACACCGTCTGGGATTCCCGGACGAGCCCCCAAATTTGTTGGGATCCCAGGTGAACAACCCCAGTAATTCATCGCTTTCGATTATAGCACACGAAAACACACCAATTCCATTCCGAATATACTTCGGTGACCAGATCACGACTGCTGATCTGCAGCACCGCTCAGCGCAAACTGTCTTTATTTCATAAGTACAATAGATACAATAATTCAATTTAATAGAGGTTTCCGGTAAAGTTCAATGATCAAATTTAAAATACAACATACATATACAGGGTAATATTATGGAAGTTAAATGAACAATTAGTTTTTCGTGAGATTTTGATGTTGTTTAAAGGAAGAGTTTTGAGGTTTAGCGACTACCGCTTCTGATTCATATGCAAAAGGCCCTAGATTCAATCCCTGGCTCGTCTCGTACGCCCTACTTTATATCTTTTATTAGTTTTCTTTTTCTTCTCAAAGTATAACTACATCGAAATAAAGTGAAAAAGCCGTTTCCAACTTTTACAGCACATTATCCATCTGAGGAATTCCACGGAGTCATGTCAGTCGATCCTGAGCGACCATTTCAAAAATATCTGAAACTTTGCACAGTTTTTCAATTTCATATAAATCGCCATTTTTTGATATTAAACCTTCATATTCACTCACGACTAACTTTTCAAAAGGGTGTATGCGAAAATAGTTCTAAAATATTCTAAAAGCTGTACAGCAAAAACGGATTGTTCGATTGTTATAAATTTTTCAGCAAAGTTAGATAACTAAATGATGATTCCTTAGAAAATATACACTGTAAAAAATTTCTTTTTCTACTTTGAAAAAATATGATATTTGTCACAAAAACTCAAATATCTCAAAACCCTATCTTTTTACCAACTTCAATTTTTTAGGGGAAATGGCCCATTATATCTGCTATCTACCATAAAATTTTGGTGATGGTAAACTGATAAACAAAAAAGTTATGACATTTCACACATTTCACAATTTTTACATTTAGTAACAAAAAAAAATTTTTTTCTGTGTAAATTATTTCGAGAATTATATTTTGATGCTGATTTTATTGTAAAGGCTACCGCCTGAATTAAACAAGTTGTTTTCATGATACTTTAGTTTGATTATTCGTAATTACTATAGTATCTATTTGAAACTTAGACGCGATCCAGTGTTGAGATCAAAAATATTGAGATTGTCATACTTTTTATTGTACGTGACTGGTGAAAAAATCCCTTGATAGTGTTGAAAAGCTGTTGATTATAAGAAAAATGGAATTGAATTTATTTTTAAGACAAAAGCTGTATAATAAAAGTTTTTTATACGCGTATACGCCTAGTTTATCCGCAAAAAAATCCCTCTTACACACTTATTTCTGAATTGCCTGTTCGGTACTTTTTTGACGAGATTATAACAGCAGTACGATCTCGGTAGTTTCGGTAATCGATTTTACTGAGGCTCAGTAAAACAACTGTCAAAATCGTATGGAAAAGGTAAACAATGCATTTTTGCTGAACGAGTTCGGTGCTCAGCAGTTTTAATCTCGTCAAAAAATTACCGAACTCGGTAATCAAAATTAAGTGTGTAGAGAACAGACTTTATGATCGGAAGAATGCGAGTAACTTCAACAACAACAAATGCATAAGAGGTACATACCACAGACAAACAGACGAAACGCCTAGAACAATTTTAGTGAAAATTCATCGCCCAGTTCACACTATCACCACCTGGTGGAAATGTTTCACGAAACACTGCGTTGTGCAATATCGTCATCAGAAGGCGCTAGTGTGAAACGTCAAACGCAAAGAAAAACGATGGGCGCTCTTCTTGTTATGAAAGTCACAACCAAGATTCAAAATGATCGTTGAAGGCGTGGTCAATGAAAATTTCGCCAGTGTTACGTTTGTTTGTCTGTATACATACCTGACAATGCTCACGAAAAAAACAAAAAAATACTACCGCTATGAATATTAAAAATTGTATAGTATTTTTTTTCTTCAGCCACCAACACCAAACAAGTAAGTTAAAATTAATAAGTGATTTTGTTTATTATAATCTAACGAACAAGATGAACAGTCGCTTTCTCAAAGGTCTTCAACTCAACGCTCTCTTGTAGACCGTTTGATGAAAAAAAATGTTCAAAAGAGTTACGAAATCTCACCGAAAGCACCATAGATAAACTGAAAGAGATTGGTTATGCCCAAATGTCCACATTGTGTACAAAATTACGCATTTGCACGTCCTGCCGTCTAGAATTTGACAAACGAGCCATCTGTATATCATCGGTAAAGCAGGGCGCAGGAAGTTCGAAAACGACAACAACTGAGAAATTGCCATCAGCGACATCTGTTTAAACAATTTAATTACGCCCCTTTTCAAAAATGCCCTGTAATATTCTTCAACATCTATACCCATTTCAATATTTTTAACGTTGCAAAACACGCTTTCAACATTCATCTTGAAGAAGAGGGAAAACACTTGTCCTCAAATGTAACAGCAAATTAATGAATAAACGACTAATGCGCGGAGGGCGTGATAAAATCGGAACATTACGGTACATAGTATATTATATTATATGTATATATAATATATAATAAAAACAACTTGTTTTACTCACGCAAGGCCATTAACAATAAAATCAGCATCAAACTTCAATTTCCGGCCGAAATAATTTACACTAAAAAAAATTATTACTAAATGTGAAAATTGTGAAATGTTTGAATTGTCATAACTTTTTTGTTTATTTTCATGGTAGATTGCTAATACAATGGACCGTTTTCTCTAAAAAATTACGTTGGTAAAAAGATAGGGTTTTGAGATATTTGAGTTTTTGTGACAAAAATGATATTTTTTAATGTTAAAAAAGATTTTTTTCACAGTGTATATTTTCTTAGGAATCGCCATTTAGTTATCTAACTTTGCTGAACAATAAAATCAGCATCAAATCGCGATTCCCGGCCGAAATAATTTACACAGAAAAATTTTTTTTACTAAATGTAAAAATTGTGAAATTTTTGAAATGTTATAACTTTTTTGTTTATTAGTTTACCATCACCAAATTTTTATGGTAGATTGCTAATACAATGGACCGTTTTCCCTAAAAAATTCAAGTTGGTAAAAAGATAGGGTTTTGAGATATTTGAGTTTTTGTGACAAAAATGATGTTTTTCAATGATAAAATAGATTTTTTTTCACAGTGTATATTTTCTTAGAAATCACCATTTAGCTATCTAACTTTGCTGAAAAATTCATAACGATCGAACAATCCGTTTTTGCTGTGCATATTTTTGAATATTTTTGAACCATTTTCACATACACCCTTTTGAAAAGTTAGTCGTGGCTCTAAATAAAAATTTGATATCGAAAAATGGCGATTTAGATGGAACTGAAAAACTGTGCAAAGTTTCAGTTCAATAGAAAATCATGAATTAAAAATTTTCCTTAATTTTGATGCTGTTGCTTGGAATCGCTCATCTATCATATAAAGTCTACTCTACATGGTAGCCAACTAAACGAACTGTGCCGCATCATCTTCACAATAAGCTTCACAGTAATCTTCACACAATCTATCACTTTACGCCTGGCATCCACGCAACAATGCGTGGACTCCGTCATTCACATGTGCAATGTGCATGTCCTTGCGCAGGCGTAAAGGACTCAGCGTTCTGAAGAGGGCAAGGGATTGTAATCATCACTCCCCTCTTCTTAGTGGGCTTCGTGGCCGAGCGGTTAGCTTTGTCAGTCGTTTAAGTGTCTCGTAAGTCTCGAAGTGTGGGTTCGATTCCCGATCAAGTCGGGGAAAACTTTTCGTCAAACGGAAAATTCTCCACTGGGCCTCTGGGTGTAATATGTGTTGACCGTTGTCGAATGTTAGTATTGTTCAGTTTGTGCGGCCTCTGGCCGAAGACTGTGTAGTTGTCACATTATACAATGTGACTCGGTATAGTAGGTATGGGTGCTGTTACGAAAGTAGACCTGAAGCTCTGAACTCAAAGGTATTTTGGCGGACCTGGAATATCCCTATAGTGTCTCTAAATGACATTTGAGATATCAAGAGCTTCACGAATCTCAATAGATTGTGTAATGGTATTTTTATGGCAAAAACACATAAAATTATTCTTGTAGAATAAGTTTACTACAAGAAAGTTTGGAACACCTAGAGCATTCCAGAATATAAAACACATGTTGATAATCTTGACGAAACCAAACTTTATGGTATTCAGAATGTTATAGGTTGTCAGTGAAGTCTCAAATACAAATTATTCCCATTTTTTCTTAACAGAGGACTCAATTTGCAACAACTTTACCGAAGATAGTGTTGCCACTGGGCACACTGCTCAAAGCCATCCGTTAGATGTGTGACAACTACTTTGCAAGGTGGTTCTGTCATGTGTGGAAATAGCTGTGTCATGCGAAAGAAGACGAAATTATTGTGAAAAGAACAAATTATTTGCTACAAAGTGCGCTCTGATTAGTTAAACCCTTTTACTAGTAATTGCATTATTCTACATTTATTTTCCTATTTAAAGTGCTCAAACTTTATGTTATTGCTAAATGCGAATCGGTAAAGAGTTAAAAGTAGGATAAATTTCTATATTTCATCTAAAATGATTTTGAGGTATTTCCATTTGCAGTTGAATTGTGTTGATATACATATTTTGTTGTGCAGAAGGCAGAATTGTGGAGATGAGATAGAACATTGATAGTGTAAGATTACCAAATATATTCTGTTGAAATTAATAACTAATAAACCTATTTTGCAGTTAAAAGCTGCATCGAAACGCATCCATTGTGTGAGTGCTGCTATAAACCCGGCGATCACTATTTCCCCTCTCTGCCCTCGCAACAGATAGTTTATTGAGTGCGTGAATTTATACAGCCGTTTCTATGTTGGGGTCATATATGGCCCCTCCGGCACCAAAGAGTTAAATTCAATTGAAGCCCTCTGAAACCCCCTGGAACTACTCTAACCCACCTTGAAACCGCTCTAAAAACACTCAAGACCCTCGCTCGAAGAAGAAGCAGAAGATGCTTGAATATTTAATATGGTTTTTAATATTTCTGTGTTGAAGTTGACAACGAAGTGGCTGCTTTCAACAAGTATTTATTCATCCTGAAACAGCATCATACCAACACTATTTTTATTTCAAACCGTACGCAATTAACTACACTTCAGCGGTCCACCCTACTGGGTGAGTTAATTTCGCTCATCGGTACAAAACAAAAGAAAAACATCCCCCTTCAGCTCAGGATGAAAAAAAAGTTCGGCTCTCGCAGCCACAGCTCGCGCTTTTCCTAGAAAAATTCGCTCGACTTCGCTCCATCTCTCAATCAGCAGCGTTGGTGGGTGATGATGTTGCCGGTGATGGTGCTGGTGTTATGTGATCACAGTCAGTGAATGCAGCAACCAACCACCCACTCTCGTTCAACACGCACGCACACATTCAGAAACCACGTGAAGCCAAAGCACAACAAAAGCAATCCAACAGCTGGTTGGCGCCCAACTAGAGAAGCGACCCACCGCCGCTGCCGTTGATGTGGATGATTGTACCGGTTGGCACCCCCAACGTGTTCGGAGGATGTTTTTTTGCCGGCTTTCGTTCGTTAGTGACACACAACTGTGGTGTGTGCGTTTACCGTTTAGAGATTTTTTCTTGGATGCTCGCTTGGCACGGGTGTGTTGTACATAGGCTTAAGAAAACATTTGAACAGTGAGTGCAAGATTTGCAGTGCGGATAAAAAAAATCAAACGGATCTACTGGATAGATGAATGATACACCTATAGAACAACGAATCGATTGAGCACATTCATCGGGCGGGCGAACAAGTGCATTTTCGCTTTCCTCTAGAACCATGGTGATGGATTAGCGTGGAAGTGGTGCCGAAATTGTCACACTGTTGCATGGGGGATTTTTCCTTTCTTTTCTGAGGTTCTGTCGAGAAACAATGTGGGAATCAATCGATGAATCGATTTTGACTTGTTTTGTGTCATACCTACGAGACAAAGCATCGCTTCTTTTCTTCCTTTAACTGTATTATGGTGGTTGAAGTGTTTCAAGATGAATGTGAAAGGACTTCTATAGCAACAGCTGAGGAATTCCACGGAGTCATGTCAGTCGATCCTGAGCGACCATTTCAAAAATATCTGAAACTTTGCACAGTTTTTCAATTTCATATAAATCGCCATTTTTTGATATTAAACCTTCATATTCACTCACGACTAACTTTTCAAAAGGGTGTATGCGAAAATAGTTCTAAAATATTCTAAAAGCTGTACAGCAAAAACGGATTGTTCGATTGTTATAAATTTTTCAGCAAAGTTAGATAACTAAATGATGATTCCTTAGAAAATATACACTGTAAAAAAATTCTTTTTCTACTTTGAAAAAATATGATATTTGTCACAAAAACTCAAATATCTCAAAACCCTATCTTTTTACCAACTTCAATTTTTTAGGGGAAATGGCCCATTATATCAGCTATCTACCATAAAATTTTGGTGATGGTAAACTGATAAACAAAAAAGTTATGACATTTCAAACATTTCACAATTTTTACATTTAGTAACAAAAAAAATTTTTTTTCTGTGTAAATTATTTCGAGAATTATATTTTGATGCTGATTTTATTGTAAAGGCTACCGCCTGAATTAAGCAAGTTGTTTTCATGATACTTTAGTTTGATTATTCGTAATTACTATAGTATCTATTTGAAACTTAGACGCGATCCAGTGTTGTGATCAAAAATATTGAGATTGTCATACTTTTTATTGTACGTGACTGGTGAAAAAATACCTTGATAGTGTTGAAAAGCTGTTGATTATAAGAAAAATGGAATTGAATTTATTTTTAAGACAAAAGCTGTATAATAAAAGTTTTTTTATACGCGTATACGTCTAGTTTATCCGCAAAAAAAATCCCTCTTACACACTTATTTCTGAATTGCCTGTTCGGTACTTTTTTGACGAGATTATAACAGCAGTACGATCTCGGTAGTTTCGGTAATCGATTTTACTGAGGCTCAGTAAAACAACTGTCAAAATCGTATGGAAAAGGTAAACAATGCATTTTTGCTGAACGAGTTCGGTGCTCAGCAGTTTTAATCTCGTCAAAAAATTACCGAACTCGGTAATCAAAATTAAGTGTGTAGAGAACAGACTTTATGATCGGAAGAATGCGAGTAACTTCAACAACAACAAATGCATAAGAGGTACATACCACAGACAAACAGACGAAACGCCTAGAACAATTTTAGTGAAAATTCATCGCCCAGTTCACACTATCACCACCTGGTGGAAATGTTTCACGAAACACTGCGTTGTGCAATATCGTCATCAGAAGGCGCTAGTGTGAAACGTCAAACGCAAAGAAAAACGATGGGCGCTCTTCTTGTTATGAAAGCCACAACCAAGATTCAAAATGATCGTTGAAGGCGTGGTCAATGAAAATTTCGCCAGTGTTACGTTTGTTTGTCTGTATACATACCTGACAATGCTCACGAAAAAAACAAAAAAATACTACCGCTATGAATATTAAAAATTGTATAGTATTTTTTTTTCTTCAGCCACCAACACCAAACAAGTAAGTTAAAATTAATAAGTGATTTTGTTTATTATAATCTAACGAACAAGATGAACAGTCGCTTTCTCAAAGGTCTTCAACTCAACGCTCTCTTGTAGACCGTTTGATGAAAAAAAAATGTTCAAAAGAGTTACGAAATCTCACCGAAAGCACCATAGATAAACTGAAAGAGACTGGTTATGCCCAAATGTCCACATTGTGTACAAAATTACGCATTTGCACGTCCTGCCGTCTAAAATTTGACAAACGAGCCATCTGTATATCATCGGTAAAGCAGGGCGCAGGAAGTTCGAAAACGACAACAACTGAGAAATTGCCATCAGCGACATCTGTTTAAACAATTTAATTACGCCCCTTTTCAAAAATGCCCTGTAATATTCTTCAACATCTATACCCATTTCAATATTTTTAACGTTGCAAAACACGCTTTCAACATTCATCTTGAAGAAGAGGGAAAACACTTGTCCTCAAATGTAACAGCAAATTAATGAATAAACGACTAATGCGCGGAGGGCGTGATAAAATCGGAACATTACGGTACATAGTATATTATATGTATATATAATATATAATAAAAACAACTTGTTTTACTCACGCAAGACCATTAACAATAAAATCAGCATCAAACTTCAATTTCCGGCCGAAATAATTTACACTAAAAAAAATTATTACTAAATGTGAAAATTGTGAAATGTTTGAATTGTCATAATTTTTTTGTTTATTTTCATGGTAGATTGCTAATACAATGGACCGTTTTCTCTAAAAAATTACGTTGGTAAAAAGATAGGGTTTTGAGATATTTGAGTTTTTGTGACAAAAATGATATTTTTTAATGTTAAAAAAGATTTTTTCACAGTGTATATTTTCTTAGGAATCGCCATTTAGTTATCTAACTTTGCTGAACAATAAAATCAGCATCAAATCGCGATTCCCGGCCGAAATAATTTACACAGAAAAATTTTTTTTACTTATGTAAAAATTGTGAAATTTTTGAAATGTTATAACTTTTTTGTTTATTAGTTTACCATCACCAAATTTTTATGGTAGATTGCTAATACAATGGACCGTTTTCCCTAAAAAATTCAAGTTGGTAAAAAGATAGGGTTTTGAGATATTTGAGTTTTTGTGACAAAAATGATGTTTTTCAATGATAAAATAGATTTTTTTTCACAGTGTATATTTTCTTAGAAATCACCATTTAGCTATCTAACTTTGCTGAAAAATTCATAACAATCAAACAATCCGTTTTGGCTGTGCATATTTTTGAATATTTTTGAACCATTTTCACATACACCCTTTTGAAAAGTTAGTCGTGGCTCTAAATAAAAATTTGATATCGAAAAATGGCGATTTAGATGGAACTGAAAAACTGTGCAAAGTTTCAGTTCAATAGAAAATCATGAATTAAAAATTTTCCTTAATTTTGATGCTGTTGCTTGGAATCGCTCAGCTGTAAAGGCGTGAGTTGGGTATTCAGCATGATCATGCTAAGGGCGACGTATTCGATTCCCGATCAGTCCAGGAATTTTCTTACGGGCTTGGTCATACAACATGGGCATTGGGCATTGACAGAATAAGCTCCTAGGTAATAACTGTGGAAGTGGTCAAAGAACATTAAGCTGAGCAGCAGGTTCTGTCCCAAATAGGGCGTCACACAAATAAGAAGAAGAATGTGAAATCTTGAAATAATGCCTTTCAAAAGATTTGGCATTTTCTGAACTTCTATAACTGGAACTGAAGGAACTGGCTTGAATTTGCAAAAAAATGTGTAGCTATTGTTTTAGGGTATCGCGCCACTTGGGCGGTGGCTTCTATATTCGCCTGTTTTCCACTATAACTCAGTCAATTTTGAACCAATTGACTTGAAATGTTGTACACGGGTAGATACTATACCTATCTCACCACATTTCAAAAGCTGTGTCAATTGGTTCAAATTTGACTGAGTTATAGTGGAAAACAGACGAATATAGAAGCCACCACCCAAGTGGCGCGATTCCCTGTATTAAAAAAAAAGACACTACACCGTCTTCAACCAGAGGTTGCACAGACTGAACAATCACTAACATTAGGCAACGGACAACACGGAACACCCAGTGGACCAATGAAGGATTTTTCGTTTGACGAAAAGTTTCCTCCGACTGGAGCGGGAATCGAACCCTCACTCCGTGGCACTCACAATACGCCTAAACGACTGACGCTGCTAACCGCACGGCCACGAAGCCCACGTTAATCAAAATACATCACAAAGCATTATGCACAGGACTTTTAAGTTTTCCACTGCATGCAATTTCATGTATATTGTGTGTTTGTGTGTTTGTATGTGATTGTATATTGTGTTTGTGTTTGCACAAGCAACATTTCGACAGAGAATCCGTGATAGATACCTACACACTGGAATCCGATATACCGATGGTAATTACGAAACTGTAATGAAGCACTACAAATGCATTTTTTTTATCTGTATTTACGAGATTTTTAGCCTTGGGCGAGTTCATCTCGGAACCCACGCTCACTTTCCTTCCGAACGAAGAACTCTCGCTTTGTGAGTTTGTCGGGAGTGGGATGCGATCCCAGGTCTTCGGCGTAATAGTCACGTGCTTTAACCATCACACCAGGTCCGCTTCACAAAATGCATATTGAAGTATAACATCTTAAAGTGAAACATTATAAATGTGTAATAAAATAGAACATCACATATGGACAGGTACAACGCTTCTCATTACAATGGCCTAGATGCACGGTATCACCGTTGATCGAACCTTCATCCCCGGTGACCATAAGCTTCACCTTATGCGAGTTTGTCGTAAAAACGGATTTCAACGGATATGCTCCTCGCATGGAACGCCGGAGTCCAGAGGGGTTTCGGTCCTTATGTGGGCCATAGAGCACATGGGTATCTGTGTGATCCGTCCTGCAATCGATAGTGGAAAATATAACCTTCTTGGAAAGCTATGTCAAGGTGTTTACAGGGCTGATGGGCCGTTATCAGATGACAACTACGTTACAAACCGCAGAGCTGATCAAGGGATGAGTAGTATGTCTCAAATGATGATGGCTGCAACCAAGGCCTTCAGCAAGCAATGGGTCAAGCAGATGCTGGATCCAGCCGCGATCATCCAAAATACATATGGCTTGGCGATTGTTAACACACCAGATGAAGACCTCGTGGCAGTCAATCGAGCGAACGCTCAAGCTCTACAGCAACACGCCCATTTCGGGGCGAACGCGGAGGACTTGTTGGCACAAATCCCGCCTAGGTTGTCTAGCGAGAGCTCTCATTCCCAACCTTCTGTGGGACGACGAAGACGACGATGATCAGGGCCCCTCTCAACATGGCTTTCATTGAAATCTAGGCTGGTGGTCGGTACATTATCGATGGTGTTAATCAACATCACCATAAGATCGTCTTAAATTTCTTTCAACTCATGCCAGAGCTAAAAGCATAACTCAAGAATACTAGGATTTATAACGTTCTCAATGCAGCCTGGTTGGCCTCCATCAAGAACGTCTTACATTTATTTCATCTTAAGCAAGGGTAAGAAGTATTACTCAAGAGTACTCATGTTTATAACGTTCTTGATGTAATCTAGCTACTTTATCGGCGCTGCAGTCTTGGGGAATCAAAACGACTGTTTTAGATTTGTCCCGACGTTTGGACTCTGTTTCGAGTCTTCTTCAAAGGAAAGAAGACTTCCCTTTGAAGAAGACTCGAAACAGAGTCGAAATGTCAGGACAAATCTAAAACAGTCGTTTTGATTCCCCAAGACTGCAGCGCCGATAAAGTAGCTAGATCACACATATCAGTACAACTCTCTTAAGTTCTTGATGTAGGTTTATGCAAATTCTGCCGAGAACGTCATAAATCATGTACGCCTAATTGTAAACAAACAATAAGTTATCCCACCGGATTTTGTGAATCTCGTCCGATGAATTTAATCATCAGCCCGGTACAGTTGCCAACCAGGCAGACCCAGTGCTGAAAAATTTATTTCGTCATATCTAAATTCAATCACCTACAGCTAATTTTAGAAGCTGAACCTGAGAATATGGTATATGAAAAACTTGTACGGCTAGACTAGTTCTGCAAGAACTGCTTGATTGGCAGCAATAATGGGACGATGAGAATCAAAATCTGATGCTTGAGTTTTTTCTTGTATTTTTCATGTACCAAACTGTTTTCATGCGAGAACAGTTGCTCTTGATCAAGAACGGATGATTGAAGATAACTACAAGAACCTTATAAAACTGAAATTAAGTTCAACAGTTCTTGTTGTGTTTATGGTTTTATGAACTGAACCTCAAGTATTCTTGGAGGTGTTTTTAAAACCACATATTGATAAAGAATAGTTATGCTCAGCTGAAACTCCAATAAGATCAACTAGAATATGCAATGTTCCGATAAAACTATCATAAAAACAAATAAAACCAAATAGAGTTAGGATTGTTACTTGGGTAGTCAAGGCTCCTCGATTTCAGTGCCAGTTCACTGGTCCATTTGTATGGATGAGTTCCAATAGATGAGAATCTCTGAAGGAACTGCTGGAACAACTTCTTAAAGAATCCATGGGAAAACTTTGGAAGAAATCCCTGCTGGTGTATTTCTAGAAATATTGAAAGATATTTCCGAGAGTATTGCTAAAGAAATGCAGAAGGACTTAACAAAAAAATATGAAGAAAATTCTAATTGATTTCCTGAAAGAATTTCTGAAAAAAAGAAACAAACATATTTTAAGAATCCATTGATGGATGTTCTGAAGAAATTCCAGGAGGAAGACCTGAAGAAATACTTGGAAACCCTTGGTGAAATATCCAACAAATTCTCTTGAGATATTGTTGGACAATAAATCCTGGTGAAATTCCCTAATGAAAATCCAAAACAATTTCAATGAACTCCTAGAGAAATCCGTTGAGTTTCTGGCAAAACTTCTGGAGGTATTTCTGAAAAAAATGCATAGAGGTATATCAGTGTAAATTTCTGCAGGAAACTTACATCTTACATCCTTTCCGAAAAAAAACCCTTATAACAATGTCTGAATAAATCCGTAGAAAACTTTCTGAAGAAAACAGAAAAGGAATTCTTGAAGTATTTTGTAGAGGACTCTATGCAAAATTTTTGGAAGTTATCCGTGCAATACTTTCTTTAGGAGTTCTTGAAAAAAAAATCTGGAGGACATTCTGAAGGCTGAAGAAATTCCTTGAAGATTTTGTGAAAGAATTTCGGACAGAATTTCTTTAGGATTTCCTGGATGATTTTTTATCGTAATTCTACAGGAGGTTTCCAAAAGAGTCCCTGGAAGAATTTCTTCACGAAAATTTTTTACAGGAACACATGAAAGATTGTTTAAAAGAATCCCGGGATGTTTTTTCATCATCGAAAAAAAAATACTGGAAAATTATTGGAAGTTTTTTTAAGTAATCCTTGGAGAAGATTGTAAAGAAATTTCTGGAGGAAAATCTGGAGATATTTCTGAAAAATATATTAGTTGAATTTATAATTAAAGCCACAGGAGATTTTCTGAAATCTATGCTCTATATGAATCCCACATTTTTTAATAGAGTCCCTGGAAGAATTTCTAAAGAAACCCCACGAAGATTTTCTGACAGAAAAATCGCTGGAGGCTGGAACAATTTCTAAGCCCCGGAGAAAGTTTTGGAATAAATACTTGGAAGATCGTTTGAGATAATGCTTAAAGGAATTTCCGAAGGATTTTTCGAAAAAAAAACTAGAAAAATCTCGAAAAAATAGGTTTAATCGCTGAAGGAATTTCTACAGAAACTTACACACAACTTTCTTACACTACTATTTGTGAAACTTCTGGAGTGGGATTTTTGAAGAAATTGGAAGTTTCTGTGGGAATTTCTCGAGAACTCTTTGGAAGAATTGCCAGAGTAACCCCAGTGCAAATTTTCGAAGGAACTTTTGAAACATTTTTTGAAAAAAACTCTAAAATAGTTTCCGAAGGCATGTTTTATTAAAAAATATATATATATATATCTGGAGATATTTCTGAAAAAAATGTCTACTAAAATTTCTGAAGGAATATCTGAACGATTTTTTAAAAGAATATCTGGATAAATTTCTGCTCAAATTCATGGATATTTTTTTTTTGAAAAAAAATGGAGAAATTTTAGAAATATATTATGCAAGGGAGGTAATTTTCGAATACTTGGACAAATTTTTGAAAAAAAAAAGTTATTAGAAGAATTTCCGATAAATTTTCCAAGGGAATCTCTAATAGACTTTCAAAAAGAAAGCCTAGAGACTCTTTTGAATAAATATACAGAGGAATTACTGAAACAATAACTTAGCGAATTCCTCAAACAATCTCTGAAATTATTCGTTAAAAATCATGGAGCAATTGGTGAAGCAATTTATGCCACATTTCGTGAAACAATTCTTTGTTACACTTCTGAAGGGACACAGAGAAAACTTTCTGAAATAATCTGTAATATGATGATTTGATTTGGGAAATTTTCGGAGACCATCGTAATAAAGTTGAAAATTCTGTGACCACTTCTTTTATTCAGCACTGCAGAATTACAACAAAAGATTGCAATACAAACATACACTACTCGAACAAAAAGATCGTTCAGCAAATACAGCACAACCAGTAACCACGCTCTATCAAGTGTTTGTCACTAATCTCTAAATTTCCGAAGTAACCTCTTGAGGAATTTCAGAAGAAATCCCCGAAGGGATTGATGATGCAATTCGTCAAGGAATTCCAGGGTAAATCCTCGGAGACATTCCCCAAGAAATCGCTGAATGGTTTTCTGAACTTAATGAATTTTTTGGGGCATTTATCCAAATAAAGTCATTGTGTATGCCCATTGCTTAAAATTTTGGCTTTTGAATCAACTATACATATTTTTGGCGACAAAATATTCGATCGTAACAAGCTAGCCAGATCATGGTTAAGTCGTTATTTAGCGAGAATTACTAATGTATGACAAAAACTCCAAGCCTTTTATCGGAAACTCATTTTTCATGCAGTTTTAATATGTTTTGGTAAATACAATTTAAATATAAATAAAATAAATAAATTTACTTTGATGTTATGTAAAACTAGCTGTACCCAGCAAACTTTGTCTTGCCTAATTCGTTTTTTTACGTTCCAAGTTTCCAGCCAAGACCAAGTCCCCGGTCAAAATATATGGAAGATCAATTTTTAAAAACTTTCAATTTTTCCAAGTTTTTGCCTCGTAGACCTTCCATGGCTGTAAACTAACAGAACAAAACTAAGTCGACCAAAATCGGTCTATCCGTTTGTAAGTAATGATTCGATTTTATAAACATTTCGAAAATTTGAGTATTACAAAACTCATTATTTAATGCCATCTTCATGATTCACGACTGGATTTTGAGAGCATTATCAATAACATTCTTCCATGGAAAAACTATTCTATTCAGCTAAGTACAGAAAAACTGCAAAACTTGTATCCCATCCTGGTTAAGGCTATCGATCGGCCAGTTTATTTTTTGTTTTGTTCTCTCTAGCGGATTTCATTAAATATGTATTGTGGCAAAATACTTCTTCTATGCGGCCAACACCGCTGTGGCAACCATCCATGAGACCGTGCAAAAGAGGCTTGCAGCGAAAAAAAAAAAAACTACAGCATCATATAGAGGAAAAATACTCCGAACGAATCCTTATGTATGTTTAGTAATTAAAATCAAATCCTACATGGACAAGTGGACGCTCTCACTCCCCATCGTTCCATTATGCCGTGCACCGGCGACGATGGAGTGCAAGTGGAAGCAAAAATATAGACGAGGACTAGCGTTCGAAAAAAAAGAATCATCAATTTCCAGAATTTGGTTCGTGCGATATCTACGGGAATAAAAAGCAACGATATTTGCGCTTTCATAACTTCATACACACCGAAATCAGCTTTTCCCTTACGCCACCCACCCAACCATCCCATATGGTTCTATTGCAAATGCGGAAAAAATCCACCAACAGCGCGGCGCCCACTATTCCCAGACGCGCCCTGGAAGATTAATCTATGTGTCGTACATTTTCGGACCCAGAAAAAGCACTCACGAGAAGCGTAAAAAAATCGCAAAAATTTCTCGAATGTACGTAAATTTCCTCGAAAAAAAAAAACAGCAGCATCGCCTCGCATTCGGTACACTTTCTCTCTATCTCATTTCAGCTAAATCAAACTGTATTTATTCTCATCCCAGCAACCCCAGCGTCCGGCTCAGCGCAGCAATCGTTCGCAGTGGCATAGGAGGCGGTGGCTATTTCGCGATGTGCTTTTTTCCCTCCTAGTCACAGTGCACTGCGCAGCGAAAAAAAAATATTAAGCCACCCATCATACTTATGGCCCCCGTCGTCGTCCGTCGCAGGACACTCTCAAGCGTTCACATTACGTTCCACAAATGTGCCCCCCTGCCAGGCTCCCTCCATCCTCCTTCGTCCCATGTCCCGTGCAAAGTATGCACGGTTCGGAGTGCAAGTAGAAGCGTCGTCGTCGTCCTCGCAACTCGCAACTGCCTTCACAAGTGCGAGAGAAAACATACACACAGGGAGGCGCGCAGTAGGCGAGGAGAAAAAAAAATGAATCAACTGGACGACGATTGCTTTGGTCGCACCTTCCACCAACAACCTTCCTTGGTTCTTTTGCCCCCCTCGCGGGACGAGCTAGTAGAGCTTATGTGTGATGGTCAACTCGCCCCGGTGGAATGGTTCCAATACAACAGGAACTAGGCGAACGTTTGGGAAACGATGCCAAAATTGGGGAATCGTGGTGAAATGCTACAAGCAATAGATTACTGGGCATATAGTGGAAGCTACTGGCACTTTTAAGGACGTACAAACCAAAAAATATCAGAGATCCTAATCTTAAACGGTGTATGATAAAGTATCCCATGCAACAAATTGAATACAATTATCTCTAAAGAAGTTTTGAGAAACGTGATAAAACCACAATGTTACAATCTTGTTGTTATGACGGTTGTTAGAACATTTGATCCCAACTCCCCCTACAACCCCTCGCAGAATCTCCTGGAGATGGAACGCGGAGGAAACACATCGGCCAACCGCTTTCCCACTCCAAGAGGGTCCACAAATGGGTGTCATTGGAGATTGGAATATGCATACGAGGAGCACACACAGTCTATTGGGAAGAAAAAAAAATATCGCTTGGAATAACCATCGGATCGTCGTCGTCGTCGTGGTCATACCTAGTCATCGTCCTCATTGGACTCTTTTTGCATGTTTACGCGTTGGTCACTTGGTTGCTGCCTGGTTGGTCCAACCTGTCCGCATTGGGCCTAGCTGGAGGAGCTTTGGCGAAATGTGAAGAGAAAAAAACGCTTGTAACCGATAGAAAAATTTATTCAAATATAAATGCGCTAGGAAGAATTTAGTGCCGGAAACTGCATGTATAAGCTACACTTGCCTAGAGGGAACTGGTAAGGACTCGTTGATTGCGCAGCAAAATATGCAAAATATGAAATACGTTTTTCTGTACATTTTCCACTTGATAAAAGAATTCTAGGAAATATTCTCGAAGGAATTCCGGAGGAAATCCATGAGGGAAGCTCAGGTGGAATCACTACAGGAATCCCAGCAGAATTGTCTAAAGGAATCCTAAAAAACTAGAAGAATTCACTGAAAGAATCTTAAAAGGAGACCTTTTGAATGTTTTTAAAGAATCCCCAGAAGAATCCCGAGAGAAATCTCTGAAAGAATCCAGAAAGAACTCCTGAAGGAATCCCAGGAAAAAAAACCTGAAAGAATCATTGGAGGAATATCTTGAGGAATCTGAAAAAATAATGCAGCAACGCGATTTACTGTGATCGTAAAAGTAATTTGGGTTTTTAAATTTTGAAAAATGTATGGCAGCCTATTCTTTTCGCATATAATATCTATGAAACGCGCCATTAAAAATAAAAAATGTTCCATAAAATCATAACGATATGATCAATTATAAAAACTTAATTTCCCATACAATACATTGATATGACCATACTTATCACATCCCGTTAAAGTATATACAGCAAGCATTCCCATTACAGAGCCGCAATATATCAATACATTAACCCAAATGTTCATGTTAATATATTAGATGAAATCCTTAACACAGGGAAAATATACCATAAAGATTTTAATTATGTTCCATACTCTGATAAATGCCGCTACAATTATATCTTCATATGTTCTATTTTTATTGAAATAAAATCCACAATACTACAAGTTTTGGTAACCTAAATACTGCTAAAAGTTCCATAAATTTATCACTACAATCCATGAAAAAGAGTCAATTTAAATAATTTTTTTTCATAAAATTTCGGCAATTTTAAGACCCCTCGAAAGCACTATCGTTCAAATGCTTGATTTGAACTGGGAACTCTATTTCTAGTAACATTCCGTCACTGTTATAGCTAAAACGTTCCCTAAATAAATAAATGCAACCCATAAATCATCTGCTAATCTCTCCCCAACGTATGTGATGTCCATTCAATAAGAAAAAAAATCCACTGAAATGCAAGGATCTGCCCATACACCAGCAAAAATGTTCCATAAAATCCCAATTAAACCTATATAATACGACATCCCTATGGAACATTCACCTCAAAATATGTGCACAATTCCATATCGGCGCACGATTTAAACAATCTCTAAACTTATTTTGAATTTTGAGAACAAGGGAGCTTGTGCTACGGGATCATAGATGGCGTGGATATTTAAACATGAATGTAAAAAAGCCTAATAAACGGCAAATTTCCTCCATAGCACAATTTCTACGAAGTCAGAAATAATCCATTATATATGTTCCATAACATTCCAATTAAACCTAGATAATACAACACTCTTATGCAACATTCATCTCAAAATATGTGCACATTTCCACATTGGCGTACGATTTGAACATTCTCAGAACTTGTCTTGAATTTTGAGAACAAGGGCGCTTGTGCCACAGAATCGTAGATGGCGTGGATATTTAAACATGGATGTAAAACCTGATTTAATCCACTTATGGTGAACAGAACCCTTCTCACACTTATTTAAATTATTGCTGCACTATTCGTATTTAACAAATTTTGTGGATCTTTTATTCGATCTAGATCCATTTGCATCATTCATTGTAAAAAGATTTATTTACTTGTAATAGTATTTTTGTTACTTGCATCACTCTCAGATCATACAGAGTTTCACTAGTGTTATGGCTTTGATTTGGTGCTAAGAGAACATAAATCGGTTGACAGACGACTGAGAAAATTATTACAATACAGTTTGTCAAACATCTTTCAAAAAGTTGAGTTATATTATTTTCATGTACTTTTCGAAAAATATCTCGATAATTAAATGTCCAATTGAAATAAAATTTAGTAGCGTACTACTAGCATGTTGTAGCTTTCAGTTGGTACTGAGAGATCCTAAATAGGAGGCAATCAGTGAAGTACTAGATTGAAAGTAGTGAGCTGGATTTTTGTATGGTGAGATGATCAATTCTCCATTTCTGCAATGAAATGGTGCAAACAGCGTAGGTTATATGATTTATTGACTAATTTCATGCTGTTTGAGCAAAAGTTTGGATAACTGTGTTGCTGAAGTTGCAGGAAAAAATAATACAACAACACAGTTATTCAAACTTTTGCTCAAATAGCATCAAATTAGCCAATAAATCATATAACCTACGCTGTTTGCACCATTTCATTGCAGAAATGGAGAATTGATCATCTCACCATACAAAAATCCAGCTCACTACTTTCAATCTAGTACTTCACTGATTGCCTCCTATTATAACCAAACGTAATATGTGTCAGTCGAACCATAGACTAATTTCAAGACCTCGATGTACACTGAACGGCGGCTTGCGGTGAAAATTTCTATTCTGAGGGTAAATTTAAATACACAACGCCACTAAATTTGTGCAGACTGAGTTTCGTTTCAATTCAAAAGAATTATGTTTTCAATTTAACCATGGACTCGATTTTCAATTAAAAAAAAGTGTCTGTTGGCAACAGGTTTCGAACCAAGAACCTTGATATCACCAGGCTCGCCCGTTACCACTCGGCTATCGAACCGGTTAATGCGAGAAGAAACAAAACGCACACAAGAAGCATTGGTGGGTCGACTATCAGATTTTGCCATGGTAAATTTAAAAACATTTTTATGCTTGTCATTATTGCAAGCCACCTTTCAGTGTACCACAGAATACCGTATTGTGGCGTTGGCACTAAATTGGTTTCCGAAAAAACTTCATGGACTTCCGCTGCCGTTCCTATGCGTTAAACATTACATCGGAAGTAGTGCGCTGTATAGGAAACCAGATTTACTGTACAGCGCACTTCTTCCGACGTTATGTTTAACGCATAGGAAAGGCAGCGGAAGTCAATGAAGTTTTTTTCGGAAATCAATTTAGTGCCAAACCCACAATATTAACTTTGGACAACTGAGTTGTTTAAGTTGCAAGAAATAGAGAAGACAGCAATACAGTTACCCAAAGTTTTGCTCAAACAGCATTAGGCAAGGAATCATAATATCAACGTTTTGCAGAAAAGGCAAACTCAGCTTCTCAACATACAGGGTTGACAGACAGCTAAGGGATTCAGAGAAAATCTGGTAATGTGTGAGCAAGGATGTTTTCGTTCACCTGTCAAGTGTTTGACTCATTTGTCTATACTTATATACTTATATATATACTTATACTTTATAATAATACTTTACCACCGCAAAGTCCTGCCGTCCACGGTAATAATTTTAGGGAAAGCACTAAACTACAAGTTTGCCGAACATCACATTTTAATATTAGGCTTCTGAACTGAGTTATATATAAGTATATATAAGTATAAGTATAAGTATATAAGTAAAGTATATTACTACCACCAGGTGGTACTAAATTATCACTCCGTATATGTATATCCCTTTCGGGACGAAGCACAGAAAAGTTAAATTTACATACAAATGGCTCAACTTTGGCTCTCCAGAACTATTAGATTTCCCTACAAAATAACAATTATTTTTCCTCATTTGGAAGCACTTCTCATTTCGATTTCTAGCTTTGACTACCTAGATAAATCGGAAATAAAAAATATGCGACAGATAAAACTTTTTCATGTGAAAAGTTTGTTTACACACATACAAGTATAATGGCTGAATTATGGAAACAGTTTACATCACTTAAACAAAGTCTAAACAGATGAAAAAATATGCAAACCTGTTACCGCTCAACAGCCTAATTGTGCTGATTCGTCACGAAAGGGATATAAGAGCTAGAATATAGCGTACTTGGTGATATTGAATTGCAGAAATATACTTGATGTTTAGTTTCGAAATTTAGTTATAAATATATGAGTCGAAAGATTACCGAGTGATCGAAAACATGCATTGATTGTGAGGAATTCAGAGCGCAGATTGTACAAAAGCACACAAACGCTGAAGTACTATAATTGTAGTAATGAGCTGATTTTTTGTATAGTGAGAAACTGAATAGGACAGATCGGTGAAGTACTAGATTGGTAATAATGAGCTGAATTTTAGTATGGTGAGAAGGTCAATTCTCCGTTTCTGTAATGAAATGATTATGATTCCTTTATTAATTTAATGCTGTTTGAGCAAAACTCCGGGCAACAGTGTTGTTGTATTCTCCATTTCTTGCAACATAAACAACATAGTTATCCAAAGTTTTGCTCAAACAGCATCAAATTAGGCAAGGAATCATAATACCCACGCTTTTTGCAGCATTTCATTGCGGAAACGGAGAATTGACCTTCTCACCATACTAAAATTCAGCTCATCACTACACATCTAGTACTACACCGAACGTGCCCCATTCTCCGTTTCTGAAATGAAATGGTGCAAAAGGCGTGATTCCTTGTCTAATTTGATGCTGTTTGAGCAAAACCTTAGATAACTGAGTTGTTTAAGATGCAAGAAAAAGAGAAAACAACAGCACAGTCACCCAAAGTTTTACTCAAACAGCATTAAATTCGGCAAGGAATCATAATACCAACGTTTTGCCGAAAAGGCAAATTCAGCTTCTCACCATACAAAATTCAGTTCATTATTATAATTCTAGTACTTCATCGATTCTGTCCCATTGCAAATTATGAAATTATGTGTTTAAAATAATCGTATAAATCCATGGAACTAAACAACTTAACATTAATATTTTTAATTATCTTGGATTCATGTTGGACATTTTTTTTAATATTGTAAAAAATCGAACCGTTAAAAACGCTCTAAAACGATACTTATAAATCTTGCCCCGTGACCTTTTTTAACATTGACATTAACATCGAACCGTTAAAAACGTACTTATTACGCTCTAAAACGATACTTATCAATCTTGGCCCGTGACCTATCTTGTTCATGACCCATATTTCTCCGGGAAAGCTTATTATGATTTTAAGATCATGGAAAGTCAGGAAACCGCCAATGCGGTTCTCAAAAAATAAGGGAAAATGTGACTTTTGCTACCTTCATTGTGAACGACCACCTCTAAAGAAACCTAACAGAGTTGCTTTACATCTACTCGCAGGTTAACTCATTTAAAATTATTGTACATGCAACAATATGCCATTTGATCCATTGGAAAAACTTACAGGATAATTAGAACCACTCCTCGTACCCAATTAGCTAACCAGCACAGCATAAGTGGTAATGCTCTTCGGCAATTCGGCTGAGCCATCTGCGCGAAGCATTTTTCGTCCACAGGTGCTGGCGCATGGATGAATTATGGAAAGGTCTAATTCATTGTAGTTTCTCAAACTTCACATTTGGCCACACAGAAACTATTTTTGAATAACTTTGAGAATTTTAAATTGCAAACCAATAAATTATGTCGTTGAACTATTGATGTAGTTTTTATTGAATTTTTTAGAATAGTTCAGATGCGGTAAAATATATTCCTAATAGCCATTAACAAAGTTAAGTAGAGTTGCGAAGTGGGTAGGAGATGCAAGATAAGTCACTGGATAAAACTGTGATAATTCATTGTAACCCAAAATTATAGAAATCAGTGTGTCACAAAGTTGAAATAGGGTATGTGTGCCATCAGTAATCTCATGCTCCCATATTAATCCTATTCGAAAACAAGCGATTACGGCATCGATTGATTCCGTTCTTTTTGTTTTCATGCGTGCTCACTTCTAACAAAAAAAATACATATTTAAGGAAGTCATAGCATTCAAACTTAAATTTTGATCTGGCTGTTTCCAGAAAGAAATATTTTATCATAGCAGAATCAATATTTGATATAATTTGCTCTATTTTTGCGTTCTGTTCTATTGTTTACTACTTATAAACGTTTTATTCCAGTAAGATACAGGTAAGTCTACAATTTCGTATAGGAGGATTCAGGTAAATCTATAATTATCCTTTTCTATTTCATATTTGAAATCGAACACCCAACAAGGATCAAGGAACCAGGCATCAACCAACAATATTTTGTACACATGAACGTTGACCAAACGTTTCCTTCGAACTTTACCCTTCAACTAACACCCAAATTCCCGTGACGTCTAGGCCTGAAAGAATGTAGAGGTCTCTATGTACTTTCATAGGTGTCCAACTAATCTTCCTTTCCCATCCCTCAGCTGTCGCAAGGACGTGGCCAGGACAGTGCTCGACCGTTGGAGGATTGCGTCAAACTTGTCTAAGAGTGAGATATTAGTCCCAAATCTTTGTGCTTTCGTAACGGACAGGAAGGATGCAACCCGCCAGTAACTATTAAACCTATACATTGAAATTCATGCGTTCAACAGAAAACTATGGGGCACGTTCGGTGTAGTACTAGATTTGTTAAATAAGAGCTGAATTTTAGTATGGTGAGAAGGACAATTCTCCGTTTCTGCAATGAGATGGTCCAAAAAGCGTGGGTATTATGATTCCTTGCATAGTTTGATGCTGTTTGAGCAAAACTTTGGATAACTATGTTGTTTATGTTGCAAGAAATGGAGAAAACAACAACAATGTTGCTCAAAGTTTTGCTCAAACAGCATCAAATTAGGCAAGGAATCATAATGCCCACACTTTTTGCACAATTTCATTGCACAAACGAAGAATTGACCTTCTCACCATACTAAAATTCAGCTCATTACTACAAATCTAGTACTTCACCGATCTGTCCTATTGAGCCATGCCAAATTTATCTACATTATCTACGTAGCGGGGCTAGCTATATTTTAAGCAGTTTTGGGCATAATTGAACTAGGTACTTAGGAAAGCATGAATTTCGCGTTAGATTCAGTCGCCACTTGGTAGCAATGTTACTTTTCCGTTTGTATTTTCATTACAAGTTTATTTTTATTAGGACAGATCAGCGAAGCACTAGATTTGTAGTAATGAGCTGAATTTTAGTATGGTCAGAAGGTCGATTCTCCGTTTCTGCAATAAAAAGGTGCAAAAAACGTGGGTATTATGATTCCTTGCCTAATTTGATGCTGTTTGAGCAAAACTTTGTGCAACAGTGTTGTTGCTTTCTCCATTTCTTGCAACATAAACAACATAGTTATCCAAAGTTTGGTCAACCAGCATCAAATTAGGCAAGAAATCATAATACCCACGCTTTTTACACCATTTCATTGCAGAAACGGAGAATTGACCTTCTCACCATACTAAAATTCAGCTTATTACTACAAATATAGTACTACACCGAACGTGCCCCATTATTCGGTAATGCGATATTAATCAATATATAGGGGAGACTGAGGAAACTTGATCCCTGGGGAGACTTGTTCCCCCCATATTTGCTCGGAATCAAAAACATTTTTCTTCTAGCATAATTTTTCCAAAACTACTCCTGGACAAACGACTATGTTTTGGCTACAAGTGATTTCGATTGTACATTGCATTATTTTATAACGGCTGATGGTTTGTTTTTAGTCCTTCAGAAATCTTTTAGGCGATTCCGAAAAATCTCAATAACTTTGTGAAAATTGAACCAAATCGTGTCAAAATTTCACAGCACATAGTTTAAATAAAATACTTTCGAACTCATTTATCTAAATAAGGCTGTTGATAACATATTTTAATTAATTCAGCATAGTATACACAACAGTGACATGGGGAGACTTGATCCCTCGAGGATTACACACACATTATACATGTGAAAAATAAAATTCTATTCGGAAGCCTCTATTTACTTGGAATTGTAGTATATTCAACGATGAAATGTGTCAGATAATTATAACTTTAGTACAAACCAAGAAAAAAGGGATCAAGTCTCCCCATTTTGAAAATACGGTATATCCTTAAAAATTAAAGGAAATCTTATAATTTCAAATACTCCATATTCATCGAAAATACAAGAAAACTCTATAAGAAAATGAATAGGAAGACTCTGGAATTATTTTTCCTTTAAATAAACCATGTGCTCAAATGGGGATCAAGTGTCACCCATTTTTGAAAAATACATCATAAGACATGCCTCCATAAAAACACAATTTTGAAAACTTTGACAATAATTTAAAGGCCTTCTGTTGTGTATTAACTTGCAATAGATGTTAACCTGCTATTTTGTACGGAAATCGGATCTAGTTTTGTGTTTTTCCTTAAAGTTTCGGGTAAATTTAGAAAAAGGGATCAAGTCTCCCCAGTCTCCCCTACACGCAAAAATATTTGATTTTTAGTATTTATTTTTGAAGCAATTAGCTTGTTTCTAGCACCTGTTTTCGCAAACAAATTAAATCATTATTATTTTTCATTGTTAGAACATACAGTATTGCAAAAAAAATTGTTCGAGAAAAATGCTGATTTTTTTATTGTAACCTAACTTAACCGCCTATTCCCCATATTGTGATTTGGCCCATTACAATATGCTAAATGGGTTACTACAATATGTACACACTACCACTGTGATGACGAACACCTTGTCATATTGTTCAGGCATTATTGCAGATTGTTGTAAATAATATGCGAGATAGTGTCCTTACAGTTTACAACTATGCGGGCTAGAAGAACCAGAACATCCAGAAGAACCAAAAGAATCAGAAGAGCTAGAAAAACCAGAAGAATCAGAATCAGAAGAACCAGAAAAATCAGAAGAACCAGAGGAATCACAAACCCAGAAGAATCAAAGGAATCCGAAGAACTAGAAGAACCAGAAGGACTACGAAAATCAGAAGAACCAAAAGGACTAGAAGAACCAGACGAATCAGAAGAACCAGAGGAATCAGAAGAACCAGAAGAACCAAAAGAACCCGTTGAACCAGAATAATCAGGAGAACCAGAAGAACTAGAAGAAATAGAAAACCCAGAAGGACTAGAGAAAGCAGAAGAACTAGAAGAACCAGAGAAATCAGAAGAACCAGATGAACTGAAAAATCAGAAGAGTCAGGAGAGCCAGAAGAATCAGAAGAACTAGACTAATCAAAAGAATCAGTAGAACCAGAAGAACTAAAAAAAAACTAGAAGAACCAGAGGAACCATAAGCATCAGAAAAATTAGAAGAACCGGAAGAAACAGAAGAACTAGGAGAACCTGAAAAACCAGAAGATTTGGAAGATCCAGAAGAACTAGAAGAACCAATTGAACCCGTAGAAACACAAGGACTAGAAGAACTAGAAGAAACAGAAACCCCAGAAGAACTAGAAGCAGCAGAAGAACTAGAAGAGCCAGAAGAACCAGAGGAATCAGAATAACCAGATGAACTGGAAGCAACAGAAAAATCAGAAGAGCCAGAAGAATCAGAAGAACTAGACAAACCAGAAGAACCAGAAGAACTAGAAAAACTGGAAGAACCAGAGACACCATAAGCATCAGAAAAACTAAAAGAACCAGAAGGACCAGAAGAACAAAAAGAACCAGAGGAATCAAAAGCATCAGAAAAAAAAGAAGAACCAAAAGAATCTGAAGAACCAGAAGAATAAGTAGAATCAGAAGCATCAGCAGAAAAACAGAAGAACTAGAAAAACCAGAAGAGTCAGAAGAACAAGAAGAACCAGAAAAATCAGAAGAAACATAAATACTACAAGCACTAGAAGAACAAGAAGAACCAGAGGAATCCAGAGAACTAGAACCAAGAGCCAGATGAACCAGAAGAACCAGAGGAATCATAAGAACTAGAAAAACCAAAAGAACCAGAAGAATACTGACTTACTCACTTAATACTGTGGATAAGTAGGTCGGCTTCATAGGCACGTTCTCCACTATTTGGGAAATTTGTACCATCAAAAGAGGATACTGTGGATACGAGACACCCTTATGCCAAAACCGAGTGACGGGTTTGGCGGGAGTCGAGTGATTGCTTACGAGCAAGACGACGAAGCCATTATTATTAGAACATTAAAAGTATTGAACGATTGAACCAAGTTGAATTTTTCGGAAAAATAAAATTGAATTCGTTGTTAATTTCGCGTTTTGAAGTTTTTCAAATTTTATTCGATACAGTTATATAACTTTAGAAAAAATTAACCTGCCTTGCAGAAAATATGAACATTTCTTTCTTTTCTTGTTTCCATTTTCTTTTCTTATTTTAATTTTCTTTTCTTATTTTTGCCTTCTACTTCAAATCATTCTTTACTGTTCGTTGTTATCTGCCTGGTTTGCCTTGCTGGATCTCGCTACTGTTTCATGAGCGCCCTACTCACCAGCTTTGGTCTTCCTGCCGCTTTTTTGTAGCTTACTTTTGTTGTGTTGGCCTCAGCGCTTAATACATATTTTCCTTTTAAAACGGCCACGGCCAAGATATGGAGGCACACGTTATTTTTGAAAAAATATCTGCAGGTGCAGTCCCATGTTTTATAATCTTGCGAGGTTACCTCCACGCGGTGAAGTTTGCCAAAATCTGCAGCAAACTTTTCGAAGCTATCCAGCTTTGGTTGTTCGAAGCTAACTATATCCTGCGATGTAATATCATTGACCTCTTTTCCTGGGATGTAGGTGAAACATTTCAGCGTTTCTTGGCAGTTGACTGTTCGAACCTTCTTAGACGTCTTCAGCCAGTCGTACGTCTTTCGTTCCGTCTCCAAATCGAAAATCCTTTCACAAACAATTGTGCGCTCTGGATCGCCATATTCAAATACGATTTCCAGAAGCCGGCTCTTAAATGTGCCTAGGGGCTCTTTCTGCCGCCTCAACTTGTCCTTTAGAGATTTATTCAACGCTTCGAGTGCATTGTTTGTGGCTGGAATACCAGGAGCAGCAGCCTCATACCACATTAATAGTTTAGGATTTTGTAAGTATTTCTCAAAAAAGTTCAAAAATAACGGATAACAGCCATACTTTTGGAGGAACATTTTACCTGCTGCGGCAAAATGTTGTTTAGTTGGCGCAACTTGAAGAAGTGCCAGATCTTTCCTAATCTGATCATGTGCTTCTTTAGGAATCTCTACAGACTTCTTTAGGTGTTTTGTCACATTTTGCATCACATGAAAATAACAGTTGAGCAGGACAACCTCGCCACCGAAAATTGCACGCGCTGCATTTTTCAGAGCCATTTCGCCGTCGCTCATGAAAACTTGCACTTGGCAATTCAAGCCAAGGCTAGCACACCGGTTGAAAATTGCCGCAAACACAAAATCATAATCAGTTTGCTCTTGATTTGAAATTATGGCAAATGCCACAGGATGTGCGTGTCTCATTGCGTCTATTACGCATACTACTAACAACGGATGGCCTTGTAAAGTTACTTTGAATGTGCAGTCGGCTGCCACTACCGAGAACCGACCCAGCAACGAGAGCAACTTCTTGGATGACACAACGATTCGGAATCTACCGTTCTCGTGATCGATATCCTTACCTACGACGAAACCTTTACGATCGTCCTCCGGTGGGGTTAGCATGGTCCTTGTCCATGTTTCAAGTTCACCTAAAAAGAGCCGAGAGGGTAATTTTAATGAATAGTAAGAATCATAAAGTTAATATAATAATATTGCGTAATTCCACCCAGGGCCGGATCTAAGGGGGGGGGTGGTGCAGGGCCCCGGGCCCCCACATTTTAGGGGCCCCCACAAAAATACTTGCTAAACATTAAGGACAAGGTATTTAGAGTACATAGCTCAAAATTTCTAGAGCACCGTTTTCTAGAACCGTTGAATGGATTTGGATGAAATTGCATCACGCTCACTGGCGTAGCCACGGGGGGGGGGGGGGGGGTTAGGGTTAAAATCCACACCACACCATGTTAATTAGGGTGCCTGTACCAGTTATCGCACTACCTAAGGAAAACTATTTCTACAACAATAAGAAGACCGACGAGTGTCATTGATATGTCAAAAGATTGATTAGTTTTCATACTTTACAGGAAAAATATAGAAACGGAGCCAAAACTACTTTTAGTATTTATTACGGCGTGTGCCAATGATAGGAACCCTGTACTAGTTATGGACACATTTGTTAATTTGGGTTCCACTTCGCACTATTTACATGCATTCCTTATGGAATTTGCCATAACTGGTACACTATGGCGAAATAGGGTGCAAGGAGGCCGAAAAGTTAAGGAAAATGATTTATTTCTATCATAATTTGCGCAAATTGTGAAGTTTGAATGATTGCAATCATTTTTTGTGAACGTGATCTGTTGTCCACGATTTTTTTTCTTGTTGATTTGCATTTTTAATGGTTGAAAATCAACTATGGCGAATTTGAGGTACTATAGCCATAACTGGTACACTGAGCCTAGATAATAATGCTCTCAGATGTCAGAAGTTAACGAAATTTAGGCCCGCACGAAATTATCCAATGTTTTGCTCAAACAGCATTAGGCAAGGAATCATAATACCCACGCTTTTTGTGCCATTTCATTGCCGAAACAAAGAACTGACCTTCTCACCATTCTAAAATTCAGCTCATTATTACACATCTAGTACTGCACCGAATGTGACCCATAGCAATCTACATTAAACTTTGCGTTATATTGCTGCTGCTTGCCTCACTTCTGCCGTCGATTTGCGCAACATTTAGCAATGCGTTATAGGTTTGTTCGAATGCACTATTTATTCAAAACTTAAGAAAAAAAAATATACGACCATGATTAGCAAACATAAACAAAACTTGAGGGGTTCAAGTACACCAAAGGGGCACGTTCGGTGTAGTACTAGATTTGTAGTAATGAGCTGAATTTTACAGGGGGATGACGAAGGGCTAGAATCAGCAACCAAGCATCCGTTTCAACATGGCGTCCAATGTTTTTGTTTTGATTACTCAATTCATTAATCGGCTCGTAAAATGGACTATGAGCTGAATTTTTGTATGCACGTTGTTTGAAATCGATGATTTTGCGATCAAGATTAAATAACTTTTTTTAGGTTGGTTCTAGAGATTTCGCGTGTTCTATAAAGTTGCTTGCATGTTAACCCTCTAATACCCAAATTTTTGATTTTGATCTACATATCATTTTTCTTTATCTAAAATCGATTAAAACATGTTTTGGAAGATGATTCTTTCTAATTCTCGATTTCGTGAATTTCAGTTTTTGATTATTATAATTTTTATTTTTGAACATCCCCACATTTTTAGATTTTTCCTGGAAGCCTATTTGGGGTACGAATTTTTTGAGACGGAAACATTTTGATATTTTATGATTATTGTTGAAATATTTTTATTTTAAATTTTTTTCATAGAAAATATTATTTTTCGTGTAATTTTAAGAAAAATAATTTTAGAGCGTATTCGATTCCCTCAAACTATAAAACTAGGATAGAATGATTTGAGAAAAATTAAAAATTGTTAATTGTACCGATTTCATACAAAATAAACAACGATTTCTAGAAGGTGACTAAAACATCAATTTTTCAATGATAAATACGCTTTAAAATACACCAAAAATCATTTTGAGATATACAAAACAGTTATAAATATCAGCCAAAAATTAAAAAAAAAATGATATTCCACGAAACAAGAATTACAAAAATGCTCAAACTATAGGCTAATCCAGATTACTCCCAATTGTAGAGGCGCTTGGTGAGATGAGGAGAAAATCGTTTTTTACATAAAAAGGTCAATTTTTTGTCGTCAAATTTTACTCATTCTTGGCTCTAGAAGTTGCTATTTTGCAATGGCTTCTAATAATTTATTAAATATTGTGAGACGAAATCATTACTTCTCCAAAAAAATAGCAAATTTGATGAAAATTCAGGAAAAAAAATATGTATTCAGAAAGTCGTAAACTTTTATTGTTTGTTTATGAACTGTTATGATGTGATAACATCGTTCGAACAAACGGAATTCGTCGTAAAAGAAGAATCCTCAATGAGTTACTATCATTTAGAGATAGGTCTGAGACGTGTACTCAAATAGGTAGAATATACGGAGTTATGTTTGATCTGTTAACCAAAACAGACGTCTTTATTTGATGCCGATCCGAAACACCTAAATATAACAGTGGCTCGAGGATGAATTGGTGTTTTCACTATACCGCGTGTGATTTTTTTTCGGCTAGTGAAATGCTTATCGCGTGCAAATTGTGCCACGGACCGTACGTTCTAGATTTCCAGGCACTAGCTTGTAATACAGGCCTACATTTTTCTCGGCGGCATCATTTTTTTTTAAAGTTCACTACACCTTTTTTTCCTGCTGATTAGGTGGTTGATATTGCTATGCAGTTTCATTTTACCTATGGAGGGCAGTGTATGTTTGGTTGTAGGTGATTTTGGAAATGGTTTTCATACTTTTTTAATAGAACTTTTAGAGAACAGTTTTTTTACCCTACTGGGAAATGGTGTTTACACCATTTTGAATCGCGTATAAGATTCTTTTCATCTCACACCTTTTTGGCTGACTGTTTCTCGCCTTTGTGTTCTAGTTTTGCTTGTATGATGTGTACCAATACGACGTCAATGTTGATTTTTGGAGAGGAGTGCCAATCTTCTGAGTAATGGGTGGTGAGATCCTAGAGCAGCGGTGTCTACGAAGAGTGCGGCTTCGTTTCCCATGAGTGTAAAATGGAAAGTCAGGGGAACCAAATGAGCGTGATAAATGCAATAAACGCATGCAAGTGCATTCCGCACAGTTTTGTAGTGAAGACCTCGGTGAAGACCATGCTTCAAATCATTTGGAAACATCTATAATTAAGATTCGATAGGCTGCTTCAGGTTATTTTTCTATTATGTATGCTACCTAAATACAAGAAGATTAACTGTGACTTTGTGTTTTGTATGTGTGCTGTGTAAGCTGTTTTGGTGCAAGGTGATATTTTTTGTTTTGTTTATTTCTGCATTTTGCACCACAATTAGGGTACCATATTTTAGAATGAGCAGTTGTTTGTTAGGTAACAATATGACTCAATAATTGTGATGAACGATATAACAATTTTTGTTCTTTTTTTTGTGAATTTGACGATTAGTTTAATACTAGTGTTTGTATCATTGATAACAAAGCTTACAAATGTGTGTATTACTTGTTGGTTTCTAGTCTTTTAGTGAGGATTTAAATTGTATAAGACTAATTTGAAAAAAATATGAAAAACTAATTAAATGAAAAATTGGCAGTCAAGATATATTGACCAGAATAATGTATAAATTTGGTAGGATCTAAAAAATGCTATAATTCAGAGGAATTCGGTATTTGTATTGTATTGTAAAAATGCTTACTGAGAAACTTATGAATAACTCTTTTAAACATATAGGGAGTTTCTTCCTAAGGGTAAAGGAGTTGTTATGATGTGATAACATCGTTCGAACAAACGGAATTCGTCGTAAAAGAAGAATCCTCAATGAGTTACTATCATTTAGAGATAGGTCTGAGACGTGTACTCAAATAGGTAGAATATACGGAGTTATGTTTGATCTGTTAACCAAAACAGACGTCTTTATTTGATGCCGATCCGAAACACCTAATTATAACATGAACAACTTTACATTGTAAAAAGCTATCAGATATTTATGTGAAATCGCGAATTTCCATTTGTCCCTACAGTCATGTGGAATACTGTGAATACATTTTCATGACAAAATGTTTTGTTTTGAACGAAAAAACTGCTTTCAAAACCAAAAAACAATCCACAAAATGACAAGCAAGAAAAAAAGCACGTCCGATTGTTTATTTTGTCACTAGCCCGCGGAAAACTGTTCCTTCAGTTCCGGAAAATAGATTATTCCCAATTAAGCCTTTAATCGAATTGTCCGCGTGGTCTTGTAGTTCCCTTACTAGGTAAGAAACAGTCATTGCCATACATCTAGATTGAGCTTAAATAAGGGCGAAAGTAACATAAGCAAGTTCTCTTCATCGACTCTCTCTTCTTCCAATTAAAGTGACAAGATGGTTGCACTTTTTGATCATAAATCGCTAGGTTGCGATGCAATCTAGCGTCTAAGTGTAAAGAAGTTCAATTGAATTTGCATCTTGTCACTTTAATTTGCAGAAGAGAGAGTCGATGAAGAGAAATCGATCACTTTCGTGAAAACGATTGTTACTTTCGCCCTTATTAAAACTCAATCTAGACATATTGAATGCTAGGCATGACCCCAAGCATAGCATTTTCATATGTAAAAGCTTTGCTGACGTGACTTTCCAGTTAGGCAATTCTCTCATCTAAGGGGCTGTTCATAAACTACGTAGACCAAAATTTGGCCATCTCAGACCCCCCCCTCCCCTCGTAGACTTTCGTCCATACAAAAATTTTAAAATTTTGTGCTCATTCTGCGAATGGAGTGACGTGAGAAAAGTCGGAGTCGTATATCGAGGTGAGAAATCTCGACTCGAATGAGGTGACTCTCCATTTGATTTACACGGCGAGTCACTTTATTGGAGACGGGATTCCTCACCTCGATATACGACTCCGACTTTTCTCACGTCACTCCATTCGCAGAATGAGCACATTTGTATGGAGCGTAGGCTTTTGTGCTCATTCTGCGAATGAAGTGACGTGAGAAAAGTCGGAGTCGTATATCGAGATGAGAAATCTCGACTCGAATGAGGTGACTCTCCATTTGATTTACACGGCGAGTCACTTCATTCGAGAGTGGATTCCTCATCTCGAAATACGACTCCGACTTTTCTCACGTCACTCCATTCGCAGAATGAACACACGTGTAACTGAAATGGAGAGTCACTTCATTTCAAAAGTGAATTGTTACTTCGATTTCTGACTCCAACGTGTGTGTTGTGTTTTGTAAGAAAAGAACGTAAGAGAAGACTGAAACTTACCGAGAGATAGCTCTCCATTGCCAAACATGTTCACTTTCGTGATTTTAACAGCGTATCCCAGCTGATTGTTCGAAATTTTGGGGTTCCTTGCTTTAACTCCTGCTTTGACATCCCTCGTTGGGTGGCCAGCTTTTAGCATTGCCTCAATGAAGTGCTGATCATCTGCTGCCAATGGGGTCCGCGCAAGATGGTCAGTAGGGGCGTTTGAGCAGGAGTGACTGCCTCTAGCGCTGACAACGACATCGTGCTGGTTATTCGGTATGAATACCAGTACTTTCCGTGCGCATTGCGGTTTGCACCTGGCCTTAATTCTGCTACATTCGTAATAGCGCATCTTTCCTTTGTTTGGGATGTTCTCGGTTTTAAATCTAAAACCGAATTCCAAGTTTTTTATGTAGGCGTTTATTTCATCAGCTCGCAGAGAACATAACACTTGCCAAGCATCACGGCCTTTTATGATAACCTCTGGGACCAAATTATCTGGTACCTGCAGCAGAACAGAGTGAATACATTAGAGATCGTCCAGTAATGACGCGCCGTGTAAATCAAATGGAGAGTCATCTCAATCAAGTCCCGATTTCTTACCTCGATATACGACTCCGACTTCCGTCACGTCACTCCATTCGCAGAATGAGCGCATTTTGTGCTCATTCTGCGAATGGAGTGACGTGAGAAAATTCGGAGTCGTATATCGAGGTGAGAAATCTCGACTCGAAAGAGGTGACTCTCCATTTGTGCTCATTCTGCGAATGGAGTGACGTGAGAAAATTCGGAGTCGTATATCGAGGTGAGAAATCTCGACTCGAAAGAGGTGACTCTCCATTTGTGCTCATTCTGCGAATGGAGTGACGTGAGAAAAGTCGGAGTCGTATATCGAGGTGAGAAATCTCGACTCGAATGAGTGTGCTCATTCTGCGAATGGAGTGACGTGAGAAAAGTCGGAGTCGTATATCGAGGTGAGGTGATACCGTCTCGAATGAAGTGACTCGCCGTGTAAATCAAATGGAGAGTCACCTCATTCGAGTCGAGATTTCTCACCTCGATATACGACTTCGACTTTTCTCACGTCACTCCATTCGCAGAATGAGCACATGTGCTCATTCTGCGAATGGAGTGACGTGAGAAAAGTCGGAGTCGTATATCGAGGTGAGAAATCTCGACTCGAATGAGGTGACTCTCCATTTGATTTACACGGCGAGTCACTTCATTCGAGAGTGGATTCCTCATCTCGATATACGACTCCGACTTCCCTCACGTCACTCCATTCGCAGAATGAGCACACCTATCTCGAATGAAATGACACGCCGTGTAAATCAAATGGAAAGTCACCTCATTCGAGTCGAGATTTCTCACCTCGATATACGACTCCGACTTTTCTCACGTCACTCCATTCGCAGAATTGTGCTCATTCTGCGAATGGAGTGACGTGAGAAAAGTCGGAGTCGTATATCGAGATGAGGAATCCACTCTCGAATGAAGTGACTCGCCGTGTAAATCAAATGGAGAGTCACCTCATTCGAGTCGAGATTTCTCACCTCGATATACGACTCCGACTTTTCTCACGTCACTCCATTCGCAGAATGAGCACAAATGAGGTCAAATTTAATCTAATAACTCACTTGGATGTCGGAAGTCGAAGCGATCGGAGGGTGATCAGCGGAAGCATTTTGTTCAGCGGAGCTAGCCATCATCTTTTTGAAGTCAGCGACAGCGGCCTTGGAAGTGCTCGGAAGGTGATCAGCAGACGGGATGCCACAGATATTTTTCCCATCGCTGCGGGTCGGCATCGTGGAGCAGTTAGCGGCAACCGAAGCGGTTGGAGTGATTTCTTCAGCGGGGCAGATCAGCATCTTCGTAGAGCAAATATAACAAATACATTCAAATTAGCTCCGTGTTGTGCTCATCCTGCGAATGGAGTGACGTGAGAAAAGTCGGAGTCGTATATCGAGGTGAGAAATCTCGACTCGAATGAGGTGACTCTCCATTTGATTTACACGGCGAGTCACTTCATTCGAGACGGTATTCCTCACCTCGATATACGACTCCGACTTTTCTCACGTCACTCCATTCGCAGAATGAGCACAAATTCCCCAAGCAACACACATGTTTGTTGTGCTCATTCTGCGAATGGAGTGACGTGAGAAAAGTCGGAGTCGTATATCGAGGTGAGAAAACTCGACTCGAATGAGGTGACTCTCCATTTGATTTACACGGCGAGTCACTTCATTCGAGAGTGGATTCCTCATCTCGATGTACGACTCCGACTTTTCTCACGTCACTCCATTCGCAGAATGAGCACATCTGCGAATGGAGTGACGTGAGAAAAGTCGGAGTCGTGTATCGAGGTGAGAAATCTCGACTCGAATGAGGTGACTCTCCATTTGATTTGTGCTCATTCTGCGAATGGAGTGACGTGAGAAAAGTCGGAGTCGTACATCGAGGTGAGAAATCTCGACTCGAATGAGGTGACTCTCCATTTGATTTACACGGCGAGTCACTTCATTCGAGAGTGGATTCCTCATCTCGATATACGACTCCGACTTTTCTCACGTCATTCTATTCGCAGAATGAGCACAATTTACACGGCGAGTCACTTCATTCGAGAGTGGATTCTTCATCTCGATATACGACTCCGACTTTTCTCACGTCACTCCATTCGCAGAATGAGCACATCTGCGAATGGAGTGACGTGAGAAAAGTCGGAGTCGTATATCGAGATGAAGAATCCACTCTTGAATGAAGTGACTCGCCGTGTAAATCAAATGGAGAGTCACCTCATTCGAGTCGAGATTTCTCACCTCGATATACGACTCCGACTTTTCTCACGTCACTCCATTCGCAGAATGAGCACATGTGCTCATTCTGCGAATGGAGTGACGTGAGAAAAGTCGGAGTCGTACATCGAGATGAGGAATCCACTCTCGAATGAAGTGACTCGCCGTGTAAATCAAATGGAGAGTCACCTCATTCGAGTCGAGTTTTCTCACCTCGATATACGACTCCGACTTTTCTCACGTCACTCCATTCGCAGAATGAGCACAAGAATGAGCACAAGATGTGCTTATTCTGCTTGGCGTGCGACGTGACAAAAGTCGTGTCGCATGTGTCACCCGATTCCCGTAGGCGGATGCGGTGACAAGAGTCGGTGTGGGTGAACACCGATGAACTCTCACCGCATTCCCACAGTCGCTTCAGATCGACAAATGTCGCATTCAAGTGACGTTTTGATGTGAGGATTGTCGTGACCTCGGGAGGAGTCGACAGCGAAGGAAAAACATCAAATTGGAGAATGTGGTAAGTGTTTTTTAATTACTTTGATTATTTTATCGTCTTTAATTACAAATATTTTGTTTTCTGTTTTACAGATCGACCAAAATATGCAAAAAGGGACCTATTCCTCAAGCTACCGCCGAGCAGTTGAAAATCTCGACAGTTACCATGATTCTCCGGCGCATGTTTCCGGCTTGATTTCGGTGCGGAAGACGACCTTCTATATGCTTCTTGTGTGGCAAAGTGGGCAAAGTGGCTTTGGAAAATATCGGTCGGGTAGAGTGCAAATTGTCGTCGCGGTAACCGAAGTTTCCCCGCACGCGAAAATTGATTTTTTCTCCCAAACCGTGCGTCAGGCAAAGTGCGCTGGATAGAGGGCCAGATCCGCTGCCCCGCGCACTGGCACTACGTCCGACGTTAGGTTTCACGTATGGATTTGAAAAAAAAACTCGATTGTCGCGTGTGAGGAACTTCGGTTTCAGGGCTCATTCAAATATTACGTAACGCAAAATTTGACAATTTTAGACCCCCTCCCTACCCCACGTAACAACTTTTGTATGGAAAATTTTGAAATTTTGTATGAAGCGTAACGCATCGCTCGACCCCCTCCGTCCCCCCTTAGCGTTACGTAATATTTGAACGAACCCTCAACTGCGACGACAATTTGCACTCTAGGGGATTCTGGGGTAATACGCACCACTTAAGGAAGATGCGTCCAAATGCATATAAAAAGGCAATAATTTATTGATTTAATGCATGCAATCATTGCATATACTTTCATTCTAAGAGAAACCAAACAAAATTTCAGCCTTAATACAGTTCAGCTCTTGAAAATAACGTTTTTTGTAAAGACTAACATTACGGTTTCGTATGTTTATGCGGGGCAGTATGCACCCTTGGTCGGGGTAAAATGCACTACAACAATGGAGCAGGATGCACTCAAACAAAGGGGCAAGACGCACCACAACATTGAGGCAAGATGCACCGTCGAGTTTAGAAATCTTTTTACTTCTTATACAAATTGCATGTTTTTAAGAATAAATAAACAAAATTACAAAATTATAAGGTTTTAAGACAAACAATAGCTCAATTTTGTTTGCGATTACTTACAGAGCACTCATAGATATTATTACAGCTTGTTTTCTATAGGTGCGTTTTGCCCCAACCAATGGAGTGCATATTGCCCCAATCAATAGCAAAAAATAAAATAGTTTAAAATATATAATTTACGTAGATTACTGTTTAAGTTATTTTTCCTATGCTTAGCATTGCCCTCAATAAACTGAATAAACACAACATCATTAGATGTTTGGTCGGTTTTCACCATCAAATCATTCGACAAACGATCGGGAAAATTACATCAGAATCGTGCTTTTCGATTTTATTCATTTTTCTCACTAATTACGTAACGCAGATATGTAAAATTTTCCAGATGCTCATTTATTAAGACGTTCTATAAGACTGATAAGGTTTCAAAGCTCTAAAACCAATAATCCCTGAAAAACAAAGGGGGTGCGTTTTGCCTCGACAGTGCGTATTACCCCAGATGCCCCTACCCGATATTTTCCAAAGCCACTTGCAACACCAGAAGCATAGAAGGTCGTCTTCCACCGAAACCAATCCGGAAACATGCGCCGGAGAATCATGGTAACTATCAAGGCCATTTTGAACTCACTGGCAGTTTTTGAAAAGAACATCTGCTTTTATGGAAATTGAAAAGCTGCACCTCGATTTCCCTGGATTATTTTGTGCTTTATATAGAGTATCCCCTTCGCCATAACCGCCCACCTGGATCTAAACATTTTCAGAAAATGATATCCCTTAATACATTTTCTTCGAAAATTGGATATTTATTTTGTTATAATAAATATAAACATGAAATGAAATACATATACAAATCGAGGTTATTTCAGTTTATTGAGAAGCAACTTAGCGTCAGTTATCCTTTTCTTTTTTAAATTTAATGACCGACGATGCCTTCAAAAATTCGTACGAGAACTTCGAAAATGGATTCGATTTTTTTTTCTCGGAAGGAATTCTTTCAGACTTTCTCTTGATTATTTTTCCATGTATTCTTTTGAGATTGTTCAGGTATTCCACCCGTGATTCATTCAGAAACTCCTGCAGAGATTTCCTAACGGATTTCTTATGAATTACTTCAAGGATTCCATCTGGAATTTCTTAAGAGATTCCTTCATATATGTCTTCGAAAAAAAATTCTGCGAAAATTTCGTTTGAAAGAATAGATCGAATTTTGGGGAAATTCTCGAATAACTGTTTCTTGAACTCCCAGGATTCTGTAGGAAATTCTTCCAGATATCCTCCAGGATCCTTTTTATCACTGATTACGGTGAGTTTGTCCAGGATTTCTCAAGGAGACCTTTCGATAATTCTTCCAGAAGTTCCTTATGGGATTTCTGCAGGAGTTTCATCGGGAATTCTTCAAGGAGTTCGACCAAGAAATCTTTCAGGAAATCCTCCGGTAGTTTCTGCAGGAGTTTCTTTCAGGGGTTTTTCCAGGAGATCTCCCGAAGATTTCTGCAGGATTTTTGCAGATTTTTCTTCCAGGTAATTCTTCCAGGATGTCCTCTGGTGATTTCTGTAGGTTTTTTCTCCGGAATTCTTTCAGGAATTCGTCCAAGAATTCTTCCAGGAGCTCCTCCAAGAAATCTTCCAGGAATTGCTCCAAGAATTCTTGAAGGACTTCCTCCGGGGATTTATCCAGGAGTTCCTGTGGAAATTCTTGCAGGAGTTTTTTTTTATAATTCTTTCAGGAGCTGACCCGGGAATTCCTCCAGGAGTACCTCCGGAAATTCCACAAAGAGTTCCTCTGGGAATTCTTTCTGAAATTCCTCCGGCAATCTCTGCAGATGTTCCTCAAGAGTTTTCTGTGGAATTCTTCCAGGAGTTCCTGCGAGAATTTCTACGGGAATTCCTCTAGGAGTTTCTCCTAGAATTCTTCCTGGAATTCTTTCTCAAATTCCTCTAGAGTTCCTCCAAAAATTCTTCCAGGGGTGACTTCAGGAATTTTCCAGGAACTTCTCCAAGAATTCTTCCAAGACTTCCTTCCACGGATTTCTGCATGAGTTCAACCGAAAGTTCTTCCAGGAGTTCCTCCAATAATTCTTACAGGAAACCCACTGGGAATTCTTCCAGGAGTACCTTCGAAAAATTCCGCAGAAATTGTTCGGGAATTCTTACAGGAGTTCCTGTAGGGATTATCCATAAGTTCCTTTGAGATTTCTTCAAAGAATTACTCTAAGAATTCTTCCAGGATTTTCTCTAGGAATTCTTGCAGGAGTTTCTCTGAGATTTTTTTTCAGGAATATCTCCGGGCATCCTTCCAGGAGTTCCTCCAAGAATTCTTCCAGGAATTTTCAGATAAATTACTTAATCCCGCAGAAACTCCTGGAAGAATTCCCAGCGGAACGACTGGAAGAATATTTGGAGAAATTCTTGGCAGAGTTCTCTGAGGAATTCTTTTTGGAACTCCTTTTGGGAATTCTCGGAGAAATTTTGGAGGAATTCCCGAAGCAAGTCCCGAAGGCATCTCTGAAGGCACTTTCTGAAAAAAAATCCGAAGGATTCCCTGGAGAAGCTTCAAAGGACTCAGCCTCGGACTCAGCAAATATTTTTGTTAAATAAACCAGTCCCAGAAGGAATCATAAGAGAGTTCCTCTGGGGAATCCTTCAAGAAGTCCCCGAAGGAACTGCAGTAGAAATATCTGCAGGAATTCAGTAAGATCCATGGAAAAGTTTCTCGAGAATTCCTACAATAATCGTTTTTGATACTTGTTTAAGGATAGCTCCCTTAATTTCTTCAGACATTTTTCTTGTCTTTTTTCCCTCTTCTTCGTGAATTCCAACAGGGACTCTTTCATGGATTCCTTCGGGAATTAAAAAAAAACCTACAGGATCCTTTTTTTAACACTGTGATTACTGTAAGTTGAGGAAATGTCAAGGTGTTCTTCCGGTAATTCTTCCAGAAGTTCATCCGGGGATTTCTGCAGGAGTTTCCTCGGGAATTCTTCCAAAAATATCTCTTAGAATCCTTCCAGGAGTTTCTCCAATAATTTTTCCTGGAGTTCCTTCGGGAATTCTTCCAGGAGTTCCACCAAGAAGTCTTTCAGGAGTTTCTCCGGTAATTTATGCAGGAGATTCTCCGAGAATTCTATCAGAAGTTCCTATAAAAGTCCTCCGAAAATTTCCCCAGGAGTTCCTCCAGAAATACCACCAAAAGTTGCTCCGGGAATTTTTGCAGGAGTTCCTCCAAAAAATTCTTGCAGGAGGTCCTCCGGGAATTTTTCGACGAGTTCCTCCGGAGATTTTTGCAGGAGTTTTTTTCCTGGAGCTTCTCAAGAAGTTTCTCCGAGAATTCCTTTAGGAATTCCACCAGGAGTTCCTCCGGGAATTCCTCCAGGGGTTCCTCCGGGAATTCTTCTAGGTATTCTGCAGGAGTTCCTCTTATTTTTTCCAGGAATTCCTCCGGGGATGTCTGCAGAAGTTTCCTCTGGAATTCTTCCAGGAATGACTTTAGGAATTCTTGCAGAAGTTACATCGGGAATTCTCCAAAGAGTTTTTCCAGGAATACTTTCAGGGTTTTTTCCAGGAGATTTCTGCAGGGGTTCCTTCAGGAATTTTGCAGGAGTTCCTGCGGTAATTCTTCCGGGAGTTGCTCCGGTATTTTTTTCAGGATTTTCTCTGGTGATTTCTGCAGGAGTTGCCTCGGGAATTCTGTCAGGAATATCACCAGGATTTCTTTCAGACCTTCCTTTAAGAATTCTTCTAGGAGTTCCTCCAAGAACTCGTGCAAGACTTTCTCTGGGAATTCTTCCTCGGGTGATTTCTGCAGGAGTTTTCTCGGGAAATCTTTCAGGACTCCGAGGAATTCTTCCACGAGTTCCTCCAAGAATTCTTCCAAGAGTTTCTCTAGGAATTCTTGCAGGAATTTCTCCGAGAGGAATATCTCCGGGGATCCTTCCAGAAGTTCCTCCAAGAATTCTTCCAGGAGTGTTTTCGGGAATTCTTCCAGGAGTTCCTCCAAGAATTCCTTTAAGGATTTCCTGCGGAGATTTCTAAAGGATTTTTCGGAGAAATTAATCCCGGAAAAACTCCTGGAAGAATATTCGAAGAAATTCCTGACAAAATTCTCGGAGAAATTCCTGGAACAGTTCCCGAAGGAAATCCTGGCGGAATTTTCTAGGGAAAACTTTTTTAGAATTCCCGGAGAAATTTTGGAGCAATTCCCGAAGGAACTCCTTAAGGAATTCTTGGAGGCACTCCTGAAGGAATTCCCGAAAGAACTTCATGCTAAATTCCCGCAGGAACTCCTGAAGGAATTCTGGGAGGAAATCCTAGAGTCTTTCAAGAATACTAGGAAAAATCCTCTTAGGAACTCCTGCATAAATTTCCTGGAGAAACGCCTGTTGGAATTCATGGAGGAATTCCTGAGGGAATTTTCTGAGGAACTTCTGAAGGAATTTCCGGAAGAATTCCCGAATGAATTTCCGGATGAACTCCTGGAGGAATTTCCGGAAGATTTCTTTGAGGAATTTCCGGAGGAACTCCTGCATGAATTTCCAAGAATCCTGGAGGAGCTCCAGAAAACCTGGAAGAAGCACATGAGGAATTCTAGGAATCCTAAAGGTTTTCGGGAGGAACACCTGGAGGGATTCTCGTAAGAACTCCCGCAGGAATCCTGGAGGCTGGAGAAATGCTCCAGGAAACCTGGAGGATTCTCGTGGGAACTTCTGGAGGAATTCCCGGAGAAACTGTTTGAGGAAATTCTGGAGGAACTTCTGAAGAAATGTCCGGAGAAACTTCCTGGAGGAATTTTCGGAAAATTTATGTATTTTCCTGGAAGAATGTCTGGAGGATTTCCCGGAGGATCTCCGGAGAGAATTTCCGGAGGAAAGACGTTCCTACTTTGGAACAGTTCCTGGAGGAATTCCAGAAAAAAAATATGGAAATTTATCAATTTTGCCGGAAGAGATGAACTTCAGGAGGAATTTCCGGAGGATCTCCTGGAAAAATTCCCGGAAGATTAGACTACACCTTCCGCTTGATAGCTGCAGTTTTTCTACAGACCATTTAGCGACCACCGCTGTAGCAATCCCAAAGATCGAGAATTATGCAAAAAATACGTAGGAATACATAGGATTTTTTTCGAGTTTTCGAATATAAAAAATACTCTGATAGAAAATGTCTAAAAATCATTCAGATATCCACAAGAAACCCTCCGGAGAATTCGTGGAGCATTTATTTATTTATTTTATATATATTTTTTTGTTAAATAAATCACTCTTAAGCATTTTTTTGGAATCCCTGGAGGAGTCCCAGAAGGAATCATAAGAGAGTTCATTCTAATATATTACATAAGATTATTTTTGATATTCTATTCGAAACAGATTACTCCTAGAATTCTGTTCAATATGTTTCTACATATTGAACATACATATTATAGAAAGATCAAAATAGATCAGAGAAAAAATACTTTGGGGGTTTCGTTAAGAGGGTCGTCAGATATTTTCCAGAAACTTCTACGCATGTCTTCAATGATCCACCAGAAATTCTAAATAACTAAATTGTACTACTCTGAAATACTCTTCGAATGGTATCTCTGTAACCAAGTATTATCGTCGCACCACCAAATCGAAGTCGTCGCTCGAAGCACAGGCGAATTTGCAGCTGCGAAGTAAATTTGAATCTAGTTTTTCTATTGCGCATTATTGAGCTAATTAAGAACTACAATATGCACTAATCCAAATTGAGTTGCGACATTTCTAAATAGATAAGTAGGTCACTTCGGATTTTTTGACCAAAAGCATAACATCGGCCCGGCGGGCCTCGGATCGAAAGTCGGTTCTCCAAGTGGTGTTTTTAACCTTCTTATACTGCCCCCACTCGCAAAACTGTCCCATATGAATAGGAATCCCAGCAAAGATGGGACTGTTATGCGAGTGGGGGCAGTATAGGTGACGGCGGAAAAGACGAAAATAAACCAGTAAAAGCCGCAAAAGTTTTACTTTTTTTTGTCTTTATTGAGATATTTCGGCTTCGCAAAACTTGTGTCATCCTCCTTGAAATTCTCTGAGGATTTTCCAGTTATTTAGTACACAAAAAATCCACGTATTTCCTACTTTCCAGGTGGATTTTCACATATAAGAATAATTGCGTAGTAGGAATTAATGATAGTGATAAATTGAAAATAAATTGCAATGCATATTTTGTTTTATTCATTTAAAATTGCTTTAAAAACAGTTAGGATATCTTCAACACAGTCGTTTAGGTACACTTTTGTCTCTATACAGCAGTCTCGTTTTCGACCACCATCAGCGGCACCACGCTCACGCTGTGTATAACAAGCGTACTATTTCCATGGTACGCGACGCGAAGGTGGTATACTCAACCTGCCAAAATCAAGAACAAGTACCTAGATCGAAACCGGAAAATGGGCATAGATTTCTTCACGAAGGTGTAAAACGTCACGCACCGAAGCCAAGGAGGGACTTGTTCATGTATACAAATCATTGGCCACATTCGATCATTTCGCTACCTGCGGATGTGATACAAACATCCGCAGGTTTCCCATTGTCTTCGAAAACACCATTCAGCTCGTTTGCCGGATGCTGGCAGCTGATCATTCGAATTAACACGGTTGACACCAATCCGCCGCGTTACTGACCATCTTTAACAGCCTTATCTGCCGCGTCCGGCATTTACATCACGAGATTTGTTCACCAGGATCCTCTGCGGTCAAGTAATTAGAACCACGGTCACGGATGTACTTTGATCCGCTCGTGTTTTCACCTTGGAGTTCAGCACTTTTTCCGTTTTGACGCGGCTGAACATCCGCAGTTGTTTTCCCAGGGATTAGCTAGTGATGGCAAACGATTCACACTCTAGATCTGCAATTTTGATTTTATTTTAAATAAAATGTTTCGCACTCCATGCAGCCGACCTACCTGGATGAATTATTTATTCAGCAACAATTGGGAGAAACGGCTCTAATAATTTTTACGGTTTTTTCCCGGTCACTATCAAAAATATCAGCAGTTTGAAACAATTTTGTTCATAGAAGTTTACGGGATACAGCAAAACAAGACTAATTTTGTGAACTCAAATAAGGGCCAAACGAAATTATAGTTGCGTCATGTAAATAACTTTGCAAATGTCGGTGTACCGTAATAAAGTTTAATTTGATTACCACCTAAGCATTAAAACAAGATGAAAACATATGAAATACGTGACTTTTTCTAGAAATTTCCTATTTTACTCCGAAAAAATCAAGATCGGAATACAATTTTAAAAATATCAATAATTGAATACGCCATATTTCAAGCGCTTTCGCTAAACACCACCGCGTTGACAGTTTGGCAGATGAACATCGCAGTTGTTTTGGTTCATTTCTTTTCTCACATCGAAAATGAAGCTCTCACCTCACTCGAGACGACAATCAGAATCAAGCGACAAGAGTCGCGTGACAACGAGGTGAGAATTGTCGTCGCGTGTCGTACGACACGCAGAATAAACGTGAAGAATGAGCACAAATTTGTGCTCATTCTGCGAATGGAGTGACGTGAGAAAAGTCGGAGTCGTATATCGAGATGAGGAATCCACTCTCGAATGAAGTGACTCGCCGTGTAAATCAAATGGAGAGTCACCTCATTCGAGTCGAGATTTCTCACCTCGATATACGACTCCGACTTTTCTCACGTCACTCCATTCGCAGAATGAGCACAAATGTTAGAATTACGTAAAATAAACTTCGATACAACCACAACGTGCGCTGTCGTAACTCTTATACAACATGTGTGTTGCTTGGGTTCAATCTGATTACTCACTTGTTGAATTTCGGCAGTAGAATCAGTCGAAGGGTGATCAGAGGAAGCATTATTTTGTTCAACGGGGTGGGTCATCATCTTGTCAAAGTTAGCAGCAGCGGCCTTGGAAGTGCTCGGAGGGTGATTAGCAAACGGGTAGCCACAGATATTTTTTTCATAACGGCGGATCGGCATCGTGGAGTAGTGAGCGGCGATCGAAACGGTTGGAGTGATTTTCTCAGCGGGAGAGATCAGCATCTACGTAAAGCAAATATAACATATATATTCAAGTTAGCATCATGTAACTTAAAATTACTCACTTGTTCAACATCGGCCGCGGAAGGAATTTTCTTTTCTGCGATGCGGGTCATCATTGTGGAGTTGTCAGCGACAGCGGCCTTCGAAGCGATCGGAGGGTGATCAGCAGATGGAATATTGTTTTCTTCGGGGCGGCTCATTACTGTTGAGTCGCCAGCGGCAGCGGCCTTCGAAGCGATCGGAGGGTAATCAGCAGCCGAAATATTGTTTTCTTCGGGGCGGCTCATCACTGTGGAGTTGCCAGCGGCAGCGGCCTTTGAAGCGATCGGAGTGTGATCAGCAGACGATACATTGTTTTCTTCGGGGCGGCTCATTACTGTTGAGTCGCCAGCGGCAGCGGCCTTCGAAGCGATCGGAGGGTAATCAGCAGCCGAAATATTGTTTTCTTCGGGGCGGCTCATCACTGTGGAGTTGCCAGCGGCAGCGGCCTTTGAAGCGATCGGAGGGTGATCAGCAGACGATACATTGTTTTCTTCGGGGCGGCTCATTACTGTTGAGTCGCCAGCGGCAGCGGCCTTCGAAGCGATCGGAGGGTAATCAGCAGCCGAAATATTGTTTTCTTCGGGGCGGCTCATCACTGTGGAGTCGCCAGCGACAGCGGCCTTCGAAGCGATCGGAGAGTGATCAGCAGACGAAATATTGTTTTCTTCGGGGCGGCTCATCACTGTGGAATTGCCAGCGGCAGCGGCCTTCGAAGCGATCGGAGGGTGATCAGCAGATGGAATATTGTTTTCTTCAGGGCGGCTCATCATCGTGTAGTTTTCAGTGGCAGCCGAAGCAATCGTAATAAATTGTTCAGCGGAGTGGCTCATCAATCCAGTTGAAGGATTCGGATGATGATCAGCGGACGGCGATTTTGTACCATCGGAGTGGGTCATCATTGTGATGTTGTCAGTGGCGATCGGTGTTATTTCTTCAGATTCGCGCTACAATATATTAAAACAGTAAGGTTAAAAATCAGAGTTTTCCGATTGGCGAAAATCGATTTTTCTCCAATGTCATGCGTCTGACATATTTTAAGAAGTGGTTCTAAAATTGTCGCAAGGATTTCTTCAATAATTCCCAAGACTTTCTCGGGAGTTTCGCTAGAATAACACTGGAAATTCCACCAGAACTTCCGCGTACATTCACCCAGGAGTACTCCGGGAATACCCCCAGGAGCTTTCCGAGAATATCTCCAGGATTTCCCCGAGAATACTGCAATATTTTCATGTAATTCTTCTAGGAATTCCTCGAGAATACTTCCAAGATTCCCGGCTTCTTCAGATATATTTCTAGGAATTCCACGAGAGTTTCCCTAAATGTGTGATGAATTTTATACTAGAAATTTCATTAAAATTTCTTTGGAAATTTCCCCATAAAATATCCGAAAATTCCCTTCAGAATTTTCCAAGAAATACTCCAGTAATTATGCATGAATCCCTTCAAGATTTCCCTAAGATTTCGTTCATGATTTTCCTGGAACTTTCTTCCGCAGTTCCACGGAAAAATTTACAAGAGTTCCACAAAAAATCATTCAGTCTCCCGGGTAATTCTCCAGATATTCTCCATGGAAATCCTCAAGGAGATACCCAAAAGTTTCTCAATAATTTCTCCAGCAATGGACTACCCGCTTTGCGCGCAGACACAGTTGATCAGCAGGAGTAAATCAGTTTAATTTTGTGTGGCGAAATGCATCTAAACTTGATTTACTTGAAATACAAAGCTTTTCCCGAAGAAATATTTGGTAGGCTTAATAGTGGTCACCATTGTGCACAACCACTACCAAATATTTTTTCGAATAATGTGTTCCACTTTGAAGAATTTGCCTTTAGATGGTATTCGCCATACAATATTTTTGCGATTTACTTTTAGCGATTTTTCGCGCACAGACGCTGGCGCCACATTGGTCGATGCGGAGAGTAGTAAAACAGCCGATGTAGTTAATTCATTCTTAGAGAACTACTCCAGGAGTTCATCAGGAATTCCTCAAGAAGTATCTCAGGAAAACTTTATGAAGGTCCTCGTAAATATCACTTGGAAATTTTCAGAAATTTCTCTTTGACTTCTTTTGAGTTTTTCAATAAATTCCCCATGGATTTTTCAGGATTTTCTCAGGGATTTTTACCCAGCAATTCCTCCAAGAGCTCCCACAAATTCCACCATGAGTTCCATGGGGATTCCTACCGGAGCTCTCTGAGATTTTCTTGGAAATCCTCCAGGAGGTCCCCGAGAATTCCTTCGTAAAATTTACGGGGATTCTTCCGGAATTCTCCGGGGATTCATCAAGAAGCTTCCCGGGAATTTCTGCATTAGTTCCCCGGGATTTTTCCCGGAGTTCCCTAATGATACCTTTGGGGTTCTTTCAGGAATTCTCTAAGGATTCCTCCAGGGAATCCTCCAGGAGTTCTTCGGGGATTTTCCAGGAGTTCCCTAAGGATTCCTCCAGTAGTACCCCGAAAATTCCTTCAGGGGTTTCCTGGGGATTCCTCCAAGGGTTCCTCGGGAATTCCTCCGGATATTCCTCCATAGTACTTGAAGGGTTCCTCCACAAGTTATCCAGGGATTCCTCCCTAAGGATTTCTCAAGGAGTTCCCTGGGGATTCCTCCAGGAGTTCCCTAAGGATTTTTCCAGGAGTTCCTAGAGTAATCCTCTAGGAGTTCCTCGATAATTCCTCCAGGAGTTCCTGGGAAATTCCTCCAGAAAATCCTATGGAATTCCTGAAGGTCTTCCTCGGCAATTTCGCGACGAGTTTCCTGAAAATTTTTCCAGAAGTTCCTCGACAGTACCTTGAGAATTTCTCCGGAAGTTTCTCGGCAATTCTTCCAGGAGTTTTCGGGGAATTCTTCCAGAACTTTTTCGGGATTTTCTCCAGGAAATAACTCCTGCAGTTTTTCGAGAATTTCTCTAGGAGTTCCTCGAAAAATTCACCAGGAATTCCTAGGAAATGCTCCAGGAGTGCCTTCTCCTGCTCGGGAATTCCTTCAGCAGTTCTTCGGTATTTTTTCCAGGAGTACCCAAAAATGCCTCCTCAAGAATTCCTCCAGGAGAACCTCCGGTATATCTCCAAGACCTTTTTAAAAATAACTCCAGGAGTTCCTGGGGAATTTCTCCAAGAGTTCTTCGGAAATTTTACGTGGGAATTCCTTCAGGAGTTCCTCGGGAATTTTTCCAGGAGTTTCTGGAAACTCCTGGAAGAATTCCCGAGGAACTTCTGGAAAAATTCAAGAGGAACTTCCGAAACAATTAACGAAGAACTTCTGGAACAATTCCCGAGGAAGTTCTGGAACAATTCCCGAGGAACTTCTGGAAGAATTCAAGCGGAACTTCTGAAAGAATTCTCGAAGAACTTCTGGAAGAATTCCCGAAGATCTTCTGGAAAAATTCCCGAGGAACTTCTGGAAGAATTCCCGAGGAACCTCTGGAAGAATTTCCGAGGAGCTTCTGGAACAATTCCCGAGGAACTTCTGAAAGAATTCCCGAGGGACTTCTGGAAGAATTCCCGGTGAACTTCTGGAAGAATTCCCGAGGAACTTTTGGAAGAACTCCTAGAAGAATTCCCGAGGAATTCATAGAATTCCCGAGCAATTCATAGAATTCCCGAGGAATTCCTAGAAAAATTCCTGAGGAACTTCTGGAACAATTCCCGAGGAACTTTTGGAAGAATTCACGAAGAACTTCTGGAAGAATTCCTGAGGTATTAGGGAAGAATTTCTGAGGAACTCGAGAAGAATTCTGGAGGAACTTCTGGAAAAAAAATCCCGAGGAACTTTTGGAAGAATTCACGAGGAACTTCTGGAAGAATTCCTGAGGTACTCAGGAAGAATTTCTGAGGAACTCGGGAAGAATTCTGGAGGAACTTCTGAAAAAAAAATCCCGAGGAACATGTTAAAAAAATCCTGAGGAACTCCTGGAAGAATTCCCGAGGAACTGCTGGAAGAATTCCCGAGGAACATCTGGAAGAATTTCCGGGGAACTCCTGGCGGAGAGCTCTTATAATAATTCTCGCGGAAATTGTAGAAGAATTTCTGACGAACTACCGAGGAAATGTAGGAATTTCCAAAGAACTCATAAAAATAGCCGAGGAATTGCCAATCAGCTCCTGGATGAAATCACAAGGAACTCCTGGCGAAATATTCGAAGAACTCCTGACGGGGAACTCTTGGAACAATTCTCGATGAACTCCCAATCAACTCCTGGAGGAAATTCAAAGGAACTCCTCCAGGAATTCTTATAAGAATTCTCTATAGGGAACTCCAGGAGAAACTCCTGGAGGATTTTTCGAAGAAATTCAGAAGGAATTCCTGAGGAAATGCTGGGGAAATTCCTAATGAACTACTGGAGAAATTCTTGAAGAACTCCTGGAGGTACTCTCGAGAAACTCGAGACTTTTATTGAAAAAATCCGAATTACTAGAATGTAATCAATATTCCCCTGTACTAAAATCGTGGGTAGATGGGTCTCCTCCTACAGGAATAAGCAAAAATCCTGGAAGAATTCCTAAGGAAATCCACGAATGATTCTGACATAAATGATGGAGGACTTCTTTGGGATATTCTAAAGAAATTCCCGGGAAACTTCTGAAGTAAATTTTGTTGGAGGGAATTTCCGGATAAACTATGGAGGAATTTCCTAAGAGATAAGAGAAATTCTCAGGAATATCATGGAAGGATCTTACGTAGATGTTGGAGAAATTCTTGATTACCTTTACAAGGAATTCCTGTGAAACTTCTGGGTATATTCTTGGAGAACCCATTAGGGGTTCCCAAAAAATTACTGAAGAATATTTCAAGCATAATTTTTCAAATCGACGTATCTAACTTTTTCACTGATCTGAGTAAATTCATGGTCAATGTTGACGACCATTTCACTAAAATAGTTTTTTATAAAAAGACTTTTCATAAGTTTTTTCGTGCTTAACATCACCAGGGATATAGCACGTACTAGGTAAAAAACAAAACCTACTCATTCCATATCATTTTCACAATGAATTTTGATAAAAATACATACACCGGGTTGGTTAGAGATACGTCATGCCAGATACGTCGCTTTTGTATGGTGCCAGTTTGGTGTATCTGTTACTTTTGATTTTGGCTAGATACGTCGTTTGGTTTTCTCATATATCAAAACGGTGTATCTATCAGTAATGTTTTAAACATCAAAATAGTTAGATACGTCGTTTCGAATAACATGCTTAGTTAAACAAATTAAGCAATAAATCATCAAACAGTGATGTGGATTCTTCAATTTGCTTTATGAATCATGCATGCAGCGGTTAACCCGGATTTGTTTACATTCTCGAGTTACGTCGGATTGAAAAGTTATGCTTGAATTTGTGAACCCATCGAGGAATTCCCGCAAAACTGCAAAAAAAGTCGCTAATGAACTACCGGACATATTTTGGGAGTATGCCTGGGGAACTCCTGAAGGGATTGCCGGGGGGCACCTGCAAAAATCACGAGCAACCGCTGTATGAATGTCCTGGGAACTTACGGAAAACTTGAAGCAATTGCCAGGGAAATGCTGGTGAAGTGCCTGGGGAAATCGTGGAAGAATTCTTGGTAGAATTCCAGAGGAAATTATGAAGAAATTCACATAGAAAGCTGAATGAATTTTTGAAAGCTCCTGGAGAAATTCTGCAGAAACGCTTGAGATTAAGCACTTGAAAACCCTGGCGGTCTCGGGTGACATTCACTAAATATTGGTCATAGCATCCACAAAACGATTTTTTTTTTCAGGAACTATCATTATTCTGCAGGGGCAGAATCAACTTAATCACTCCCGGAAACCTCCGAAACCACGAACCGCCGGTAAAACAAGATAAAATCTCAAAAATCATCCGGTACAGCATCTCTGATCTTTGGCAAACTGAAAACTTTTTTTTTATTTTTCATGTTATTTTGTTTTGATTGCGTGCGACTTGACGTTTCGCAACATAAAATATCGCCCAGCGCTATGTTGGCCGGGTTGCCAACCACAACTTTTCGGGTCTACACTGAAAGAAAAAGTATAGTATTATGCTTTTGCAACGTTGAACCAGAGGCAAATCAACCATCAGCACACGGAAAGGTTGCAAACACTTCCAGGAGTATTCTTTGAATGCACAGGGCCGAATTGCCACTCTCTTCATGAAGAAGGCACTGCCAGGACTTCCAATTTAAGCTCGAACAAGCAACCTCCAACGGAAGCACATTGACCCTAGCGCCAGCAGCTTTAGTTCCCAGTCATCCAATCATCGAAGCTTCTACTGAGTCTTGAAAAGAACTTCCAGCGCCGGATCTGTCCCCAGTTCTATCGATTTATGCCACCTTCGAAAACAACAATCTGCACATCTTCAAAAAGCCAATAAAGAAGGAATCTCCAAGCAGGTGTTTTAAAAGAAAGTTATTATTTATTTATATTTTTGTATTTATGAATGTAATTTATTTGTTTTAATCAATAAAAGTATTTATATTTGTTTATCAGAAATTTTTAAATTGTAAACAAAAATCGTGACAGTACCAATGGGGGAACCACATTAATAGTAACTATTACCATTTCACGATAGTTGAACTTACCATGTTCTTGCATGCCCTCTACCACGCGCATGGTAAAATAGGCTGACCAGATTTGTCCCGTTTAAATACGGGACACAAATTGGAAACCCATCAAAAAAGATGTGAATGTCCAAAAACAGAAGTGGATGTTGTTAATAATGCTATTTTAACTGTGAAGGACGAAACATCTAGTCAAAAGCATGAACAATGTACTAGTAGCGAGCATTTGGAAATTTAGGTGTCCCGTTAAATACGGGACGGATGGTCAGCCTATGGTAAAAAGAACAACAAAATTCTATTCAAAAGCACCATGAAATGTAAACATTAAGCAACATGGTAAACTGAAATAAAACAAAACAAAAATAAATCATGGTCTACCAAAATCAAGTAGTAAAGATGTTTTAATTTCACCCTCGATACAGTCAGAATTACTACTGAAAGACCACCACAGGGGCCTAGACAGGGGCTATTCATAACATCCGGAATCAAACTGTCCCTCATGATACATTTTCATACGAAATATAGTTCAGAAATGTGTGCCTCTTCCTAGGACTACGTGACCATTTGAATGTTTGGACGTTATGCCACGGAATGCTGTGTCAAAAAGTCCTGAGACTTGATGGCCGCGGACGATGATGATACTGCACCACAGCAACTCGAAAGAACAACCTTATGTCGTTTTCGTTTTTGCGGTGGTGCTACACCGCTTCGTGCTACACTTTTCACTGCAAAAACGAACATTTTCGGTGCAGTGGTGTGCGTGAATAAAAACCAAAATATTTACAACTTTGCAAGCGTTGATTGGTGGACACGGTGTACACTCGCTACACTCTCGAATTTTTGAGTGCTGCACTATCTTGAACGGTGCAGAAAAAGTGCTACACCGGTGCAGCACGAAAATCAAAAACGAACATTTTCGGTGCAAAAGTGCTACACCGGTGCAGCTCCACCGCAAAAACGAAAACGACATTAGATTAAAAGAAGGATACATCTCTTATGAAAGGGATAGCAGTATGGCCACTTCATAATTACGCTAACTTTCCCTTATTTAAAAAAATGGGCCATTCTTACGAGTGATACTGTCATTCACTCGTAAGAATGACCCATTTTTTTAAAGAAGGGAAAGTTATCAGTTTTGTCGCTTGCCAAATCTTTAACAGCGTAATTTGAAAGAACAGCCTTATATCAAAAGAAGGGCGAACCTACTACAGAGTTTGTAGTTTGATCGCCACAAAACAACAATTCTAGAAAGAACAACCTTTGATGAAAAGAAGGAAAATTGCTCGGAAAATTGTCTGATGGGAAATTTAGCAGTTCGATCGCCAAACAACAATGTTCTTCTTCTTCTTGGCGTAACGTCCTCATTGGGACAAAGCCTGCTTCTCAGCTTAGTGTTCTATGAGCACTTCCACAGTTATTAACTGAGAGCTTCCTCTGCCAATGACCATTTTGCATGCGTATATCGTGTGGCAGGCACGAAGATACTCTATGCCCAAGGAAGTCAAGGGAATTTCCTTTACGAAAAGATCCTGGACCGACCGGGAATCGAACCCGTCACCCTCAGCATGGTCATGCTGAATACCCGTGCGTTTACCGCCTCGGCTATATGGCCCCATAACAACAATGTTATGGAAAGAATAACCTTTTTCATGAGATGTAAAAATCGCGTATGGAGTTAACAATATAAGGAGCTTAAAAATACAGCCTGTGTGACAAATGTTGCTTGATCACCGTTTTGTCATATGTAGAACAATGTAAAAACATTAAGATATATTGTTTTCTTTTGAAAATTGCCCTAAAATGTCTCATAAAAACACAATACATTCTATTGTTTTTCGCGAAAAAGTGTATGATAAGGATACATAACGACCACCATTTTTTATTGTAAAAGTGCCATTTACCATTCGCCGAATGGTATAGAACAATGGGGATGATGGTGAGTGTGCTGTGCAAATTACAATACGTTTAATGGTGAATAATTTTCGAAAAAATGGTGTTGTAACAATAAAATTTAACGTATTTTTATGATATTTGAGGGGGTTAGAAGCAAAGGGGTGTAAGTGACAAAAATCCACTTTCGAGTAAATGAGGTTTAAAGTTTTTGACCAATTTTTCATCTCATACAAAATGTATGGAGTTTCAAAATCAACCCAATTTTCTCTGATTTATTGTATTTTTTCCAATCATCGTATAAACAATCTTAAAAAAAGTTCCTGAAAGCTTGAATTCTGAAGAATTTTATGATATGCTCAGCTCAAAATTGACAAAATGGTCACTTACACCCCTATGATTCTGGGCCCCTCATTTTTTATCAGGGATGACAGAAATGTTCTCTCGCTGTTTGCATGGAAAGCAGCGGTGTTGATCATTTCTGTTACGTTTTCTCTTTCTGGCAGCAAAATGGCAAGACATTTCTGTCTAGTGGAGACCTGAGACGAGACTCGCGAAGAGGAAAAAAAGCAACGTCAAGTGTAGCTCAACTGAGCTGTCAGTTGTAGCCCGTTTGATTACGTTACCTAAAACGAGAAAAGTATTGCTATCCGAGATAAATTCTGAAGCAAAAATTCTCTCCGAGCAACATTTTCTTCTCCTGTACTGTCAAAAATAAATTGAATACAAAATATTCCAATGATTAGTTTGCTTGGCAATTGTTGGCGATGCAAAATTTCACCTCAACATGATTTTATGCGTGAATGGGATTCAGTCACACTGCATGTGAAATGATGCGGTCACGTACGTGTTTGAACCACCAGCCCAAAACATAATGTCAACACAGATAGCAAGAAGAAAAAAATAACAAAGTGGAGAAAAAGAAGACCGTCTTCGCGAGTCTCGTCTCAGGTGGACACGTGGGGTAATCTGGCCTAGAATCTAGCCAAACATAAAATGAACATTAACTTTTTTCCGGGGAATGTCCTTTCTGGCAAATGGTTTTCTGGGAAAGGGTCCATTCTGGCAAACGGATTCTGGCAAGTGGCATTCTGGCAAGTGGCTTTCTGGCAAATGTCATACAACCGTTTTGCTGTATCTACATGCTTAACATGTTTATATTTTCTTCATTATATCAAAAATCTAGTTTGGAAATATCTTCTGCTACCGGGACAAAATGGACACTCAACTTTTTGAAAGTTGCGGCAAGTCAAAAATATAACATAAATCACAAACCAACCAAATTCTTCGATTCCAGTCTAGGGGCAAGACACTGTGCAAACGAGAGCAACTCTGAGAGATTCTGAGTTACTCTTTTTATCAATGATCGACGGAATTTGTTGAAAGACATCCCTAAAACTTTTCATTTTTCATTCAGCACACGCCACACTGTGCAGTTTGACATTGGTTCCAGATCACACTTTGGCATAAATGGGAGAAATTCTAAAGAACTGTGAGGAATTCTGAACAACACTGCGAACACAGATTTGCTCTCGTTTGATCTGTCTTGCCCCTAGATTCCAGTATATTTTCGGTTAAAAGTTCACTATAGTAGACATAGGCTGAAACAAATTGGTCAAAAAACGACAACAGTGGAAAATAGTTGTTCTAAGAACAGCTGTACATGCCGACCAAAACGAAGCTACATTATATCCAAAACAGCCTGAATTTAAATTAACTGAACAAAAATGAACTACTTCGGCGTATTATTCATCCATAATAGTTGTTTTGTAATGAAATGACTTTGGGGTTGTCCATTAATTACGTAAGGGAAATTTTACGATTTTTTGACACCCCCACCCCCCCCCCCTTGTAAGATTTTTTGTATGAGAACCCAACTATTTTTGTATGGCGCGTAAGATTTCTCAAACCCCCCTCCCCCCATAAACCCTTACGTAATTAATGGACGGCCCCTTTATAGGTGTAAATAATGTGCGAAATTCGTAAAAGTCTCATGGTGCCCATATTGCCCCATGGGGGTGTCCATTCTGCCCCGTATGCTTGAAGACGGTCATGAAAAACTAACATTTTTCAAAACATTTTTTGAAGTGGATAAATCATTTTTCTTCGTGAACACTCTTATGCAATAAATGCTAAATAGATATATAGTTTATTGCATTTCTAACTGGACTGCGACAAAGTGCGGAATCTCAAATAAAAGTGCGATATTGCATAAAATCGTTCCGGTGTCTTCACCTCACGAGCTAATGAATAAGTGCGGTGAAGACACCGGAACGATCTGACGCAAAATCGCACTTTTATTTGAGATTCCGCACTTCATCGTCGCACTTATAACCGCGCAATGCGCAATAAAAGGATACATGCATCAAAAAACTAAACTTTTTTGACATCTTGCCAGGTAAAGTTGGCAAAAACCTTGTCCATACTGCCCCGCCTCCCCCTATGGGTGGCTTTTAGATAACCGTGTGATCTTTCATATAATATTGAAAAATTTCTACACGCTAAAAAAGTAGAAAAAATGCAAACAAGAAAAAATATTTCAATTTACAAAACATGTCTTTTTTTTTTTTAATTCATGAAAACATTCTAATGAAAGACAATACAATAGGAAGAAATCAGTGAAGTACTAGATTGAAAGTAGTGAACTGGATTTTTGTATGGTGAGGTGATCAATTCTGAACAGTGCCAGACAAGCGGTCGCAGCTGCAACGGAAACGGGAGAGCAATGTATCGGAGCAGATTGTCTAGGGAGTACCAGCCAAGTCGTAATTTTCGGGCGAGACGCAGTTTGATTAGACTGCCCTGGGCTTGGATTATATCTTCCAGGAAGCTTTGATTTTGGACATGTGGCCGATGTGCTTTGCAGTAATGATTGGAATAGCTGAATGTATAAGCAGTGGCAGACAGTTCTGTAAAATAAGATCTTCAAGTCTTCTGATATAGTTATACTGATCATGCTGCTGCCTAGTATATCGAACATTTGTCGATGTCATTTATGTATCGGGAAAATATAATTCCAAGTTGGTGAGAATATTACAAACTGAGGGAGGGTAATAGGCCCAGTCAGACTCCTGAATGGGCAATGTGTGTAACCCGTGTGGGAATCCCATTGAATGCCCCTACGCAAAAGTAAATAACCATATAATTTGTGATTTCTATGAAACAAAGCCGCAACTTTACGAATTTCGGAGATGAAATGCAACTCAACTGACAAGATGGAAGTTTCGTGCGCTTCTAGTGCAACTCATTTAGACCAAAGCATAGAAAGCATAGGTGCTGCTTGGGTACCCGTGTACAACATTTCAAGTCAATTGGTTCAAAATTGACTGAGTTATAGTGGAAAACAGACGAATATAGAAGCCACCGCCCAAGTGGCGCAATACCCTACGTTTACTATATTTAAATTTTGATGAGCTTGTTTGTTTGCAAAATTCGTTGAGCTGAGTTGATTAGTATATGGGTCTTGGTCTTAACGACCTTGGATCGTAAGTCGAATTTTAACCAGAATTCACAAAGGCGCTGTCCATAAACTACGTAGAATCATTTTATGGCCATCTCAGACCGCCCCCTACCCCATCATAAACTTTCGTTCATACACAATTTCTGAAATCTGTATGGAGCGTTGACTTTGGCCAGCACACCCCCCTCCCCTTCCCTACAGTCCCCCGGTAAAAAGCGATAGTTTACTGACGTGAACTGCATTTCTGTCCCATTCGCATAGAAATCCAGCAAATATGGGACTGATATGCAATTCACGGCAGTTTAATAGTTAAAGTTTAATAAAAGTCAAGTTCTTACGTGATCAGCGGGTGTTTTTGTCGATTCCGGAAGAGTGGACGACGACGAAGCAGCCTTTTTTTGGGCCTTCTTCTCTCGCCATTGTTGTGCTCTTTTCTGTCGATTGGTAAGATTTTCCTGGGACTGTGGAATAAAAAAAAGATCACTACATTCGTTTTCATCGTACAACTTTTGGTTAGTCCACTGGATATGGCTTCTGTAGATCTACAACCCGAACATTTTCGGCTATCTTCTAGAAATTTTTGAACAATAATTACTCACGGTTTGGAGGTTAGGGTGGGCCCGGGTGCTTGGTCGGCGATGGCTCATTCGGGATTTCTAGAAGAAAAAGAAATGGTAATTAGTTGATAAAATATACATGTTTAATGTACAACGCAAAATAAGGCTTAGATCTGACTATGAATTGATGCAATGAGAGCATATCACATTAATTTAAGGGCTTTCTTTGCCTTTCCGGATTGGCGATTCATAGCCTTAACCACTAGACTATCTGGAGACCCCGTAGAGGTTAGGTCACAAATAAATAGAAATTCCACTTACCGCCTCCATTTTGTAGAGCGGATCAACTTCGCTTTAGGTCATTAATTTTTTCACTACGACACTTTAATCATTAGACTCGTTTTAATTCTTCGTTGGTGCTTTAACAGCACTTTATTTGCAGCACTTTTTTTTCTTTTTTCCGACACTGCAATCGACGGAGCGGAGCGAGCGCCGATCCGTTCACAATAAAGCGCGGTAACACAAAGAAGGATCGAAAAGTTTTGAACACTGAAGTAAAAGCGAAAATAAAAATTATTTGACATGGGCGGGATACACTGTGAACTCGGCATACTCTTTAAAGTGTAAAAAGTACCCATTTTTGCAGGTAACACTTAAAAATAAAGGTACACTGAGAGATCAAAGTAAATATTCTGGAGCTCGATTTGAATACACGCTAAGGTCAGTTTACCTATTTTTCTAAAATATGGGTAAATTTTACTCAAATTTGCGTAAACTTTACGTAAATATGGGTAAATAAAACTCATATTTTGCAAAAGTGCACATTCGCATTTATGGGTAATATTTACCCATATTTGGGTCAAAATTAGGTACACATTACCCATATTTGAGTCTTGTTTACCTATATTTGAGTATCATTTACGCATATTTGCGATTGTGCACTTTTCGGAAAAAAGGTAAACTGACCTTAGCGTGTAGGTCGTATGTGCTTTCGTCGATATAAAATTCGATCAGTTTATTTTAGTACTAGTAGCAATATGGATGATTTTTCGGTGGCTTTTAATGATAAAACCCAAAGCCTGTTTTGTAAGGAATCGGTTGTATGTATAAATTTTGTTAAATTTCATCAGTTTCTGCTATAAGAAGCGAATCCAACTGATCGAGTATTATATCGACGAAAGCACATACGACCTATTCATATCGAGCTCCAGTATTGTCGTCGCGGTTGAAACCCGAAGTTTCCCCACATCCGACAATAGAATTTTCTCAAAATCCATACGTGAAATCCAACGTCGGACGTAGTGCGCTGGACAGCGGGCCTGGCCCTCTATCCAGCGCACTGTACCCGACGTACGTCCGACACACGGTTTAGGAGATAAGTCGATTTTCGCGTGTCAAAAATTCCGATTTTCAACTACACGAACAATATTGTCTATCCGGTTGGAATCAAGACAGACATTCAATCAAAAATTGCAATTTTCTTGGTCCACACGTGTCGCAACTGTTTCGCATCTAGTGCGCTGTGTTGCTGACAACAACGGGAAGGATGCGCACTACTTTTTACATGATTCAAAAACGTCGCGAGTCGAGTCGCGTCGCGACTTGATTGTGCGAAGTCCGGTTTGGTGGCGGCCCGACAATATTATAAATTCAGTCGAAACCAAGAACTTGGTGCGAGCGAACTTCAATTTTTCTCGAAATCCATCCATCGGATCTAACTTCGGAAGTGGTGCGCTGTGTAGATCATTAGGTATCCAAAACAGCGCACCACTTCCGAAGTTAGGTCCGATACATGAATTTGGAGATAAATCGAAGTTCGCTCGCACCCAAATTCCTGGTTTCGACCGGATTGATAATACTCTTTAATGAGTGAAAAACTACCCTCTTTGAGAATAACTAGGTCCGATGTGGGCTTACCCATAGGTGCAGCGATAGGAAACTAGTTGGCTCTTGCATTCTTACGACGTTCTTATGGAAGTGACGTCAGGTTTATAAATATGGAACATTCCATATTTATAAGCATGACATCACTCCCATAAGAACGCCGTAGGAATGAAAGAGCCGACTAGTTTCCTTTCGCCGCACCATAGGTAATCCACATCGAACTAGGTCAACTCATAAAAAGAGTAAACAACCTTTACTCTTTAAAGAGTGAACCGCTTGTACAGTATAGACACTAGTATGGGACAAACATCAAATTCTCGCTCCAGTCGACAAGGGTCATTTGGGCAGATGTACCTATTTTGGGCACTTGCCGCTATAACTAAGTCAATTTCAAACCGATTGATTTGAAATTTTGTATAGAGTTAGGCACGTACAGTATCTAACTCTGTACAAAAATTCAAATCAATTGATTTGAAATTGACTTAGTTATAGCGGCAAGTGCCCAAAATAGGCACACCTGCCCAAATGGTACAATACCCTATTTAGATCCCATTTAGGTCCCACACTGAAAGGCGGCTTGCAGTAATGACAAGCATAACAATGTTTTCAAATTTACACTGTTACACTGATCTGACAGCTCTGACACACTGAACGCTGAAGGTGAAAATTACTATTCTGAGGGTCAATTTAAATACACAACGCCACTAAATTTTTGCAGACTGATTTTCGTTTCAATTCAACAGAATTATGTTTTAAATTTTACCATGGACTTGATTTTCTATTAAAAAAAGTTTCTATTGGCAACCGTATTCGAACCAAGAACCTTGACATCACCAGGCTCGCACGCTACCACTCGGCTATCGAACCGGTTGATGTGAGAAGAAACAAAACGCGCACAAGAAGCGTTGGTGGGTCGATGATCATGTTTTGCCATGGTAAATTTAAAAACATTGTTATGCTTGTCATTACTGCAAGCCGCCTTTCAGTGCAGTAAGGGACTAAACATAAATTACGTAAAGTGAGTACCAAGGATTGTTCATGCCGGCTTTGAGTACGCGGATCTATCCTATTAACAACTTGCTGAAAGAGAATGTTCCATTCAAGTGGAACGCGGGCTGTGAGGAGGCGTTCCTGGGGGTCAAAAAGGAGATGCAGTCGGATAGAGTTTTGGCGCACTACGATCCAAAACTCCCACTCGTACTGGCAACTGATGCCTCTCCTTACGGTGTTGGTGCAGTGTTAAGTCATCTGTATCCGGATGGTACAGAACGACCAATTCATTGTGCTTCTCAAACCCTAAACAAATCACAGCAGAACTACATACAAGCCGATAAAGAGGCATATGCGATCGTGTTCGGGGTGAAAAAGTTTTATCAATATTGCGCGCAAACCCCAAAATTTTATTCCCACCTTTGGGTTTCCGCGCCGAAGACCCAGCGCCAGATTCGGCGACAAAGAAAACTGACAGCAGTCGCCGGACAGTTGGCAATCCTGATATTTGACGGCGGCCGCCCGGTAGTCATGGGAGTGGATTGTTGTTACGCAAATAGATTTTTTCGCTGAAAATGCATGTGTATTGAGTTATTGTTGACAGATTTTCTGCAGTGTTAGTGTGAAATTCAGCGGTTTTCTGTATCGCGTAAGCCTTCGCTGGAAGAAAACGTCATGTTGTTCAGCGAAGCAAGGAAAATTTTCAGTGAAAAAAGCAATATCTCTATGGACGGAAATTCATCCTCGTTACCGACATTAAAGCTGTTGCTCAAATCATGGCGCCTAATAAAGGACTTCCCACCCTGAGTGCTTTGCGAATGCAGCACTACGCTGTATTCCTCGAATCATTTGATTATGAGGTGCGGTTCCGGCCATCGAAGGAGAATGCAAATGCGGACGGAATGTCTCGATTGCCCATCGAAGACGCCAGCAACAAACACCGAATCGAGGAGGTGGATCTTGTTGAGGTTAATCAAATCGAGACTTTGCCTGTCACAGTTGAAGAACTTGCAAAATGCACCAAAGAAGACGAATGTAAAAACTTTGCTGGAAGGTTTGAAAGTCGGACGAGTAGTCGAAGGCTGTGATAGATTCGGCGTTAATCAGAGTGAGTTTTCGATTCAACAAGGCTGTTTGATGAGAGGTATCCGAGTCTACATTCCTCCTAAACTGCGGCAGCGTGTACTGGAAGAGTTGCACACTGGACATTTCGGTGTGTCCAGAATGAAATCATTGGCCCGATCGTATTGCTGGTGGGAAACTGTTGATCGTGACATCGAAGATCTGTCAAGGGACTGTTGCGAATGCGCCAGTGTAAAGTCTAGTACGCACCTGGTAAGAAAAGCACTCCAGAAAAAATCCCTCTAATTACCTAAGGAATTTTGACAACTGATTAGTATGGGAAGAAATGTCACTTTTCCTTGAGGAATAATTGAACGGAATATTTTTCCGCAAGGAAAAGTGACAGCTCCATTTGATTTGTCCGGCAGGCGTTACGAGCGTTACACAATTTTCATTTCTTTCCAGCTGCGGACCACTCAAGAAATTTTAACAGCGAAATCATTTCTTGACCGTTCCTCGGCCTATATTTTTCCACAGTACTTATCAGGTGCGTACTACCCTTAAGGAAGAATCCTGTAAGCGTGGCTCCTCATTGCTGGGAACAAGCTACAGAGCCATTCCAGCGAATTCATGTTGATTTTGCGGGACCGTTTCTTGGGATGTACTTTTTCGTGATTGTGGATGCTTTTTCAAAGTGGCCGGAGGTTAAGATCATTCGTGATATGACTACAGATACCACCATCGACCGTCTGCGGGAGTATTTCGTAACGTACGGAGTTCCATCGGTCATAGTTAGTGATCGAGGAGTCCAGTTCACTTCAGACCAATTCCGAGAATTCGTGAGGCGAAACAATATCATGCACAAAATGGGAGCCCCATACCACCCCGCCACGAATGGGCAAGCTGAACGATTCGTTCAGACCTTCAAAGAAAAGTTGAAAGCTTTGAAATGCGAGAGAAAGGACGTTCAGTTTGAGCTCTACAAAATCTTGATGGCGTATCGAAGGACGGTGCACCCAGTAACTGGAAAATCTCCATCGATGTTAGTCTATGGACGACAGATGAAGTCCCGGCTCGATTTGCTAGTTCCTGTGGCCGATTTGAAGGTTTCATCCCGCGGAGAGGAAGAGCCTGTACGGTGTTTTACGGTCAACGAAAGAGTAGCTGCGCGAGATTTTTTGGGTGCTTCCAAGTGGCAATTTGGAACGACTGGGTAAGCTGCACTATTTAATCGAATTGGACGATGGCAGAATTTGGAAGCGACACGTGGACCAGATGCGAGCAGGTCCCGTACAGCGGAATGCAGAAGCTGAATCGGGTAAGCTGTTTTTCGACAGACTACCTAGCACTTCATTAGCTCAGTCAGTTTCGGTTGGCGAGAATGGTACGGTAACACGCCAACAAACACCAGTTTTGCCAACGTCAAACATCAAAACATCACCAGTTCAGGAAGCTGCGTCTTTTATTTCTTGTTGGGTATATAAGTCACTGCGACCTGTTTTTAGATCTATTGTGACAGAAGAAGCTGCGTCTACCAGGCAGTCTGTTGAAAGGGTTCAGAGTGAAACGCGAGTGAACAGAGATGTTGTTGACAGGCCACTACCAGATAAAAATGAAACGCCGCGTAGATCTACAAGAGTTAGGAAACCGCCTAAACGACTAGACCTCTGATGATATGTGTGATTAACAGTACTAACCCTTTGTGTTGAACTCAAATGTATGTTAGGGTACAACTATGTTGAGGGGGGAAAAGCTGTGGGGATTTTACCTTAAGCGTTCATTGCTAGACCTGTCTATCATCATTAACTTTCATTGTCATGGGGAAAAAAAACAAGAGAAAAATAAACTGTCACTAAGTTGTAATCCGATGAGCAAGTCGCACACGTTTTGTAATTGTTCGTCTCCGATCCGAAATTACTGCACGAAAGCTGTAGGTTCAGGATACGAAAAACGGATCACGCCGAAAAACAAACGCTTTGTCCTAAGCGGTGCATGTCGGTAACAAAGCCGCTCCGCAACAAACGCATGTCAGGCGATGAGAGCAATAAAACAAACATCGCTTGCCGTGCGTGTGCCGATATTCCGGTTTTTCTGCTGAAATTTTCAACCCACATCATCGAATTCATAAGCATTTGGACGAATTAAGACTCTTGCAAACCTCAGAGTCGAGTTTCAGTTGTAAAACAATGCAAAAATCACAATGTGAATAGAACGAGACAAATATTCCTACCGTTTTTGTTGTGAACAAACTCGGAAGCGATTTTGTCATTATCTGCTAACGAAAAAACAAAGCGTTGTTGCCGTGCCTTCTTTGTTGCCTATTTTTCGCTTGCGGTGCCACATTCTGCGTACACTGTGTAGGTTACAGCAATATCGTATACTTAATTTGACATGTTTGGGAAATTGACACTTTTGGGCACCCTGACAGATCTGGGATGGTTCGATATAGTGGTTTCGCAGCGCGGCGTCACGAACACTAATGCAAATCTACTGGTTGAAAATACGCCCATTTGATTTTGCCGGGAACAGCTGATTTTTGTTTACTATTTTCAACCAGTAACTCAGGTAGTGTTCGTGTAGTGCAACGTGTACGTACACGCAACACCACTAAAAGCAGAAACCACTATGGACCAGTAGGTCTGTGCCAAAAAGGGAGAAAATAAAAATAAAGATCTGGGATGTGCGCGACATGAGCCTCGGCACGAATCTGGCATACTGCAAACTCCCACAGAGAATATGAAAACAGTTCGCACAGTAAAAGTCAAATGTGACTTTTACTGTGCGCGCTGTTTTTAAATTTTCTGTGGGAGTGACCCTGATAAAAAAGATCATAGAGATACAACAGAATGGATTGTTACAACACGCTGAATTGAATGGTACTTACCATTAATTCAATTGTTTAAAACGATAGAGTAACAACAGATCTTATGGTTTTCCACCATAGCATGTATTGTAAATGTCACTTTTACAATAGAAAATGGGGGTTGTTATGTATCTTTACCATAAAAAAATCCAAATTTTCTGGAAAAAATCAAGTCAACTACCATTCAACTTATGGTGTTTTTATTATTAAAATCTTTAGTGCCATTGATTTTATTGTACACGTATTGTAGTTCCAATACACCATTTTTAGCAGGAAAATACGTACACAATATAATTTGTTGTTGAATAGTCAAATTTATCATTATTCAATGGTAGCTTATGGTGATTTTGTTGAAAATTTTTATCAGGGGAGCCAGGATAGGGCAAATTCGTACAGAGGCTCATGTGCGAATTAAGCCTTCAGTACACGCTTTGCCAAGTATACAAATTTTTCCGCACGAATAACCCAGCAGGCCAACAGCGATCGCAACATTGACAAAACATCGGGAATGTCAAACGTTTGTTTTGATGTTGGTTGATGCGTGTGGAAAAGCTTGCACACTTGGCAAAGTGTGTACTGAACACGGGGAATCGAAACTAGCCAAAATTGACATAAAAAGAACTCAAAATTAGGTACTTTTCTATCACTACTGTTTTGGATACCGTATTACCAGCGGCGTCATGGTCGCGATTTTTTTTGCAGTCAAGTTCGCAGATTGTGAACAATCCTCGGTACCCACTTACGTAGTTTATGTTTAGTCCCTTACTGTCAGAGCTGTCAGATCTGTGTAAAGGCCCAAATACAATGTGGGCGGTATAGCGGCATGGGCGGCAACGGCAAATTTCCAACACATGGGGCGCCATATGATTGCGCACAATGAGTGTTTGGCAGCAAGAGCGGCATTGTACTAAAATGGCTAAAATGCGCTTTTTTCCAGAAATTTGGAAAAACGCGGCAAAGGATGAGCGGCAAAGCGGAGCAAATTAACATTCTGTTACATTATAGTCCTTTGCGTGGACGTAATTTGAGTAAGAAATATAGAAAACTAGAATGGGTTTTTGGATGATGATATTTCAACGCGCTATTTTATTGAGTTAGTCAAAAACATCTGTCAATCCTATTGAGCGATTCCAAGCAACAGCATCAAAATTAAGGAAATTTTTTAATTCATGATTTTCTATTGAACTGAAACTTTGCACAGTTTTTCAGTTCCATCTAAATCGCCATTTTTCGATATCAAATTTTTATTTTGAATCACGACTAACTTTTCAAAAGGGTGTATGTGAAAATGGTTCAAAAATATTCAAAAATCTGCACAGCCAAAATGGTTCGTTCGATTGCTATGAATTTTTCAGCAAAGTTAGATAACTAAATGGTGATTCCCAAGAAAAAATACACTGCGAAAAAAAAATTTTTTAACATGAAAAAATATAATTTCTGCCACAAAAACTCAAATAACTCAAAACCCTATCTTTTTACCAACGTCATTTTTTTAGGGAAGACGGTCCATTTTATTAGCAATCTACCATAAAAATTTGGTGATGGTAAACTAATAAACAAAAAAGTTATAACATTTCAAACATTTCATAATTTTCACATTTGGTAAATATTTTTTTCTGTGTAAATTATTTCGGTCAGAAATCCAAGTTTGATGCTGATTTTATTGTTCAGCAAAGTTGGATAACTAAATGGTGATTCCTAAGAAAAAATACACTGTGAAAAAAAATCTTTTTTAACATTAGAAAATATCATGTTTGTCACAAAAACTCAAATATCTCAAAACCCTATCTTTTTACCAACGTAATTTTTTAGGGAAAACGGTCCATTGTATTAGCAATCTACAAAAAAGTTATGACAATTCAAACATTTCACAATTTTCACATTCAGTAATAAATTTTCTTTTCAGTGTAAATTATTTCGGCCGGAAATCGCAGTTTGATGCTGATTTTATTGTTAATGGCCTTGCGTGAGTAAAACAAGCTGTTTTTATTATGTATTATGTATACATAATATATGTACAGTAATTTCCGATTTTATCACGCCGTCCGCGCATTAGTCGTTTAACCATTAATTTGCTGTTACATTTGAGGACAAGTGTTTTCCCTCTTCTTCAAGATGAATGATGAAAGCGTGTTTTGCAACGTTAAAAATTATCAAAGCATCAAAGCATTTTTGAAAAGGAGCGTGATTAAATTGTTTAAACAGATGTCGCTGATGGTATGGTGGCATGACTCTCTGCACTTAGCACTTCTGGCGATTTCTCAGTTGTTGTCGTTTTGAACTTCCTGCGCCCTGCTTTGCCGATGATATACAGATGGCTCGTTTGTCAAAGGACGTACAAATGCGTAAATTTGTATTCAATGTGGACATTTGGGCATAACCAGTCTCTTTCAGTTTATCTATGGTGCTTTCGGTGAGATTTCGTAACTCTTTTGAACATTTTTTTTCATCAAACGGTCTACAAGATATAATAAACAAAATCACTTATTAGTTTTAACTGACTAGTTTGGTGTTGTTTGCTTGGCTGAAGAAAAAAATTACTATAAAATCTTTAATATCCATAGCGGTAGTATTTTTTTTTGCTTTTTCGTGAGCATTGTTATGGTGTGTATACAGACAAACAAACGTAACACTGACGAAATTTTCGTTCACCACGCCTTTAACGATCATTTTGAATCTTGGTTGTGGCTTTCATAACCAGAAGAGCGCCCATCGTTTTTCTTTGCGTTTGACGTTTCACACTAGCGCCTTCTGATGACGATATTGCACAACGCAGTGTTTCGTGTAACATTTCCACCAGGTGGTGGTAGTGTGAACTGGGCGATTTATTTTCACGAAAATTGTTCTAGGCGTTTCGTCTGTTTTTCTTTTGTATGTACCTCTCATGCATTTGTTGTTGTTGAAGTTACTCGCATTCATCCGATCATAAAGTCTGTTCTCTAAAAGGTATTTTTTTTGCAGATAAACTAGACGTATATGCGTATTTAAAACTTTTATTATACAGCTTTTGTCTTAAAAATAAGTTTATGCAATTTAGTATCATAATTTCAATTTTATATAACTCATTTCAGTATCATAATGATCATTTTTTCCGAACTGGTTTATTATGCAACTGAAATGAGTTGCATAATAAAAAATAGTTGTATAATCTTCATAATGCAACTCATTTGAGTTGCATTATGAATATTATGCAACTCAAATATTATGCATTATGAATATTATGCAAACTCAAAGTTGCATTATGAAAAAAATCATTGCATAAAATTTTGTATGGAACTCGTTGCAAAACTCGATTTTTTCAGCACTCTTCGTATTTATCCAACTCGGCAAGCCTCGTTGGATAAATGTACGACTCGTGCTGAAAAAATCAACATTTTGCAACAAGTTACATAAATAACTATTAATTCCATTTTTCTTATAATCAACAGCTTTTCAACTCTATCAAGGGATTTTTTCACCAGTCACGTACAATAAAAAGTATGACACTCTCAATATTTTTGATCACAACACTGGATCGCGTCTAAGTTTCAAATAGATACTATAGTAATTATGAATAATCAATCAAAAATATCATTAAAACAACTTGTTTAATTCAGGCGGTAGCCTTTACAATAAATCCAGCATCAAAATATAATTCTTGAAATAATTGACACAGAAAAAAAATTTTTTTTGTTACTATATGTAAAAATTGTGAAATGTTTGAAATGTCATAACTTTTTTGTTTATCAGTTTACCATCACCAAAATTTTATGGTAGGTAGCTGATATAATGGACCATTTCCCCTAAAAAATTGACTTTGGTAAAAAGATAGGGTTTTGAGATATTTGAGTTTTTGTGACAAAGATCATATTTTTTTAAAGTAAAAAAAGAAATTTTTTACAGTGTATATTTTCTAAGGAATCATCATTTAGTTATCTAACTTTGCTGAAAAATTCATAACAATCGAACAATCCGTTTTTGCTGTACAGCTTTTAGAATATTTTTGAACTATTTTCGTATGCACCCTTTTGAAAAGTTAGTCGTGAGTGAATATAAAGGTTTAATATCGAAAAATGGAGATTTAGATGAAATTGAAAAACTGTGCAAAGTTTCAGATATTTTTGAAATGGTCGCTCAGGATCGACTGACATGACTCCGTGGAATTCCTCTATTGTAATTTCAAGAAGAAACTCGACTGACAGTGGCAAATTCGAAGAAATGATCCGGTATGTATTTAAATTGAAATAATATTTTTTTTCTTTGTATTTGACACATCTTTGCATTACGCTTTGCGTTAGAATGTTTTTCTTCCAGCAATTTTTATATAGTTAAATTTATGTCATCCAGCATATTAAAAATCAGAATTGAACAGAAGATCCAATTCACGCTTTTTAATTGAAGCGACACCATCCCAAAAAAAATGGCAGATTTTCACATTGCATAAATAAATTTGTTACCCTCTGGAATCTTTTCTAGAATGATAAACCTCAAAGATAAATTGAGGTACGATTACACAGACGAACAATCGTAACAATTCAAACAATGTTCGATACAAATCATAACCACATAATCATGTTCGTCCAATACTAAAAGGACTGAATTTGAATAACCATCATCTAGGTGGCGATAAAACGCCAATCCCAATAAAAAGGATGCAAGCGCCACATGGCAGTTGGTCAACTATCATTTAAATAGACTCTTAAATTGGTGTACGATGAGAATTATCAGAGTGTTTTGTCTTTATGGTTTATCTTTGTTTTAGAGTCAAAGATTGGGAATCGATAATATATTCATGGAAATATCGTTCCACGAAGTTCAAAAACCATGGCGCAATATATGGCGTGAAATGTATTTATCAAGTTGAAGATACAAAAAGGAATGGAAGCATCTGCGGAACCATTTCATGAAAGAACTTCGCAAAGTTTAGCAGCCGACAACTTCGATCGTTTACGATTCGATTTGAGTTTGACAGTTCTACGATCTATGGTTCTACTCTGGGCTTTCGTTTCTGGTCGAACGCTGCCAGCGCAGTACCCTGATAAAAAAGATCATAGAGATACAACAGAATGGCTTGTTACAACACGCTGAATTGAATGGTGCTTACCATTAATTCAATTGTTTAAAACGATAGAGTAATAACAGATCTTATGCTTTTCCACCATAGCATGTATTGTAAATGTCACTTTTTCAATAGAAAATGAGGGTTGTTATGTATCTTTACCATAAAAAACCCGATTTAATCCACCTATGGTGAACAGAACCCTTCTTACACTTATTGAAATTATTGTTGTATTATTTGTATTTAACATATTTATTTCGTGCTATTGACCAAAAGTTCTAGAAAATATTATGGATTTGGCATCTAGAGGATTGGTTCCAAAATATCATCATGGACCATGGGTAAGCTACCAGAAATGCCAGACACCTCCTAGAATCTTGTATGGAATGTTTAAAAAATAGCTTACATATTCTGAAATATAGTATCTTTTGTTAACTGCCAAAAGATCTTGAATCGATTAATAAATGAATAAGAAAATCACTGAGATACACTTTGTCTAATATCTCTTAATTAGTCGATTAAATTAGCTCCGAAGTGCATGAATTATGGTGTAAAAAGGACAAAAATGATATATCTACTAAGTTAATCAGTTTTGGCATTAGCTAGTTATTTTGGCTGTCCGGTTCTTGCATTTTTGATTTTTTTCCTTACAATATATAAATTCAAAGCTTTCATTTAACATATTGTTAGTTTTCATAGAATTCCTGTTTATTTGTAATTTGTTATTTATAATTTTGTTGAAAACAATAACCTGCTATAGTATACACTTTATATGAGGTCAGCATTATTTATTAAAAAATAATTTCACATATAATGGTCAAAGATTCAGGCAAGATAACAAGTGAATATTTGTCCGGTAATAAAATAAAAAAAGAATTTATTGAAATACTCTTCGTAAGATATCTCAGGAATCAAATGTCGAATCGAAATAAAATTTTAGGGCCTTTTACAAGGATATTGCAGCTTTCATTTGGTGTTAAGAGAACCCAAATCGGTTGACAGACGGCTGAGATATTTATTATGGTACCCTTGGTCAAAAATCTCTCAAAAAGTTAACATGTATTACTCCCAAGTACTCTTAGAAACATATCTCGGTAACCAAATGTCCAATCCTAATGAAATTGTATAGGGTTTTACTAGAATGTTGTAGCTTTTATTTGGTGCCAGGAGAACCGAAATCGGTTGACAGACGGCTGAGATATTTATTATGATACACTTGGTCAAAAATCTCAAAAAGATTAGTTGTATAAATAATAAGTACTCTTCGAAAGATATCTCTGTAACCAAATGTCCAATCGAAATAAAATTTCTGGGCGATCTACTAGGATGTTGTAGCTTTCATTTGGTGCCAAGAGAACCCAAATCGGTTGACAAACAGCAGGGATATTTATTATAATACACTTGGTCAAAAATCTTAAAAAGATTAGATGTATGACTCATAAGTACTCTTCGAGAGATATCTCGGTAACCAAACTTCCAATCGGAAAAAAAATCAATAGCGTTCTACTAGGATGTAGTAGCTTTCATTTGCTTCCAAGAGAACTCATATCGGTTGACAGACGGCTGGTATCAGTAGGTCGGCTCTAGAGGCACGTTCTCCTCCATTTGGGAAATTTGTGCCATCGCCATGAACACGAGCCTATTCATCATTTACCTGACGGAGAAGGGAAGGAAAAAGGATAGGAGATGGGAAAGGACAGGTAAGGGAATAGGATCGTCATACTCGCAAAAGCGTACCACAATGGGTTCACATAGCGTCCTGAAAAGGACACTGTAATAACGCATAAGCGTGCCACAATGGGTGCGAACAGCGCCCTGAGAAGGGCACTGTGATAATGCATAAAGCGTAAAGAGAGCCTATAGCTCTTTACCACAGCGGGTCAAGAACAACAGAACGTCCTGAAGATTCAGGTTTCTGAAGTCAGTTTCACTAAATAAGTGTTTCCCGAGTACTCGGAAACGCAATTGCGCAAAAGCTGGACAGTTACATATTAAATGATACGAAGTTCCATAATCGGATTCACAGCTATCACATGCAAATGAATCAGCTTGCTGAATATTCGCCATGTGATAACTGAGTCGGCAGTGGCCAGTCAATGCTTTGACCAGCATGCTGCAATTCTGCTTTGACAGATTTGTTAGATACTTTGCCACCCCTAGAGATGGCTCAGTACAATACAATTTTGTTTGACGACATGACTCCAAACTATTCCAGTATTGTTTGTGCTGAGTGGCAGCCCAGGTGTCAATCTGAAGCTTCACCCAACACTTGGATACCGGAATAGCTGGCTCAGGGCCAATGAAGTCATGTGATGCTCCAGTGCGAGCTAACTCATCAGCCAATTCATTTCCAGCGATGGAAGAATGGCCAGGTACCCATACAAGGTGAACAGCGTTTGCTGAATTCAGCTCCTCAATTTGAGTTCGACAAGCGATAACTATCTTCGACCTGGAGTTGGCCGAAGCAAGTGCTTTAATAGCAGCCTGGCTATCTGAACAGAAGTATATTACTTTGCCCATTACGTGCTGCTGAAGTGCTGATTGCACTCCGCACATAAGAGCAAAGATTTCGGCCTGAAAAACGGTGCAGTGTCTGCCAAGTGAATAAGACTGATACAGCCTTAGCTCACGAGAATAAACACCAGCACCTGCTCGACCTTCTAGAAGGGAGCCATCAGTGTAACATACGATGCCGTCTGAAATACTTCTCTCCAGATAACCAGATGTCCACTCTTCCCGGGAAGGGAATTTCGTGGAAAATGTCCTATATGGAAAATTACAAGCAATTGTAAGATCACTTGGAGCAAGGACAACTTTGTCCCAATTCACCAAAAGTGGAAACAACGAGGTGTGTGTTGAACTGCGGTTCACAGGAGTTTCCTCTAGTAAACCGAGTACCCATAGACGGTAAGTGCAAGAAAGTGCTTCTTGTTTGAGATGAATGTGTAGTGGGACAACGTCAAAGAGAACTTCGAGCGCTGCCGTGGGAGTTGAAGAGAACGCTCCAGACATCGCCATTAAGCACATCTTTTGGAGATGGCCTAACTTTGATTGGACCATTCTCACTTCGCCCTTTTGCCACCACACAAGACATCCATAGGCCAATATTGGCCGAACAACAGTTGTGTAGATCCATTTGATATACTTGGGTTTTAGACCCCAAGTTGTACCAAAGGTTCGCCGGCATTGCCCGAAGGCCATACAAGCTTTCTTGATTCTGAACTCAACATGAGGTGTCCAGGAAAGCTTGGAATCAAGAATGACTCCAACGTACTTTACCTGTTCAGTCACATTGATTTCAGAATCAAAGAGACGTAAAGTTCGAACACCATTACGGTTTCGCTTTTCCGTGAAAAGAACAATAGATGTTTTACTCGGATTTACCGAAAGGCCATATTGGCGACACCAACCCTCAACTACCTGAAGAGCGTTTTGCATCAGGTCGAAAAGGGTGCTGATGCACATACCGACTAACAATGTTAGGTAGTCGTCGGCAAAACCATAAGTAGGAAAACCGCTATTATTGAGTTGCCTCAATAGCGTATCTGCTACGAGATTCCATAAAAGTGGTGATAAGACTCCCCCTTGGGGGCATCCACAAACACTCAATTTCCTAATCGCCGCTTGACGCAATGTCGAGAAGAGATGTCGGTTTTTGAGCATTTGGTGAATCCAATTGGAAATCATTGGAGATATACCATGACCCCGTGCGGCTTCCAATATGGCATCGAAAGGCACGTTGTCAAAGGCACCCTCGATATCTAAGAAAACACCCAAGCAGGATTGCTTTTGAGCGAATGCCTTCTCGATATCGTAAACAACTTTGTGTAAAAGAGTCACAGTGGACTTTCCAGATTGGTAAGCATGTTGGTTCACATGAAGAGGCACATTGGCCAGATAAACATCACGGATGTGATGATCCACAATGCGTTCTAAGCATTTCAGAAGAAAAGAGGTCAAACTGATAGGTCTGAAGCTCTTTGCTTCTTCATACGACGCGCGACCCACTTTCGGAATAAACTTCACAGTAATATCCCGCCAGGATTTGGGAATATACCCTGTAGCAAAACTGCAAACAAGTAGTTGTTTCAAAACATGTTTGAAATGATCAAATCCCTTCTGAAGCAAAATAGGATAAATCCCATCTGCCCCAGGAGATTTGAAAGGAGCAAAGCTATTAAGTGCCCATTCAATCGATTCTAAAGTTATGATACTCCGAGCCGAAGCTAAAGAATCATAACTACAAGAAAAGACATCAGGTTCATCCGAAGATGTAATATCCACACATCCGGGGAAGTGTGTACTGAATAAACATTCTAAAACTTCCTCATCAGAGGAAGTGAAATCACCATTTGGCAAACGAAGTTCGTTCACTTGAAAATCCTTAGATTTTGCAAGGATTTTGTTCAATCGACTGGCTTCACTCAGACTGGAAACATTTGTACAAAGGTTTTTCCAGCCGGATCGTTCAGCAGACCGAAGAGCTTTCTGGTAGGCCTTGCGAGCCGACCTGAAAGCCTCCGATCCAGCCGAACGTCGTCTGTTCCAACTCTTTCTACATTGTTTCCTGAGCTTCGCCAGATCGGAGTTCCACCAAGGGGTTCCTCTTGTGGTCTTCACAGACCGCAGAGGGCAGGCTTCTTCAAAAGCTTCCATGATGAAGGCCGTTGTAGTATCAACGGCATCATCTAAATCACTTGGAGTGTCAATTGATGGTGAGTATCCATGAAATTTGGCTGCAACCAAATCGGTAAAGAGATCCCAGTTGGTTGACCGGGGATTCCTGAAACGCAAAGTTTGCGAAGTAAAATTCACATGTTCAAACAAGATGTAACGATGATCAGATAAAGATTCTTCATCTGACACATGCCAATTGGTCAGCTCATGACTAATTCTGCTAGAGCAAAGCGTTATGTCTAACACTTCCTCTCTACCAGATACCATGAAGGTTGGGCGGTTGCCTATGTTAAGTAATCCAAGATCTGTACTACTCAAGTATTCCATCAAACTGGAGCCTCTCAAATTGATGTCTGAGCTGCCCCAGATTATATGGTGAGCATTAGCATCACTACCAACAATTAGCGAAAGGCCTTTTGAAGTGCAGTATGCAATGACTTGCTTGAAAGCATCCGTAGGGGATGGTTCATCATGCGGTAAATAAACCGAACAATAAACGTATTTCCTGTTGAGGTTTCCAACAGATACATCTATTATGATAGCACATACATCTCTGGTAGTTAGTTCAGAGATGAGTGTAGCAACGATTGCGTTGTTGACAAGCACACATGCTCGAGGCATGACACGTGAGTTTGCCATTGCATTTTTACTGAAAGTAGCAAACACCGGATTCACAAGGTTTCCTAAATAGAAATTCCCCTTACGAAAGTAAGGTTCTTGGACTAACGCCACTTGGGCTGTACCATTTTGCATAAGTCTACAAAGATTGATCGTTGCTGTTCTTTTGTGCTGAAGATTGATCTGAGCTATCCTAACCGTAGCCACTACCCAAACTAGGCAAGATTAAACTCTTAACAATCACAGCACAAAAAAGAACAGCAACAATAAAGCCAGATCGGTATCGAATTGAGTGCGCCAAAGGCGAGGATGCACAGAATACACTGTGTAAAACGCATAATGCGAAACCATATAGGTGAAAATCTAAACTAATTAATAACATCTTCATAATCCCGCCCTTATTCAGCCTCAAGTATGAGATTGAAGAAGGGCAGCTGATTGTCTCGGAGAAACACAAGGTCCACCGCGCTATTGCTCCGGTTAGCACAGTAAGGGCAAATACTGTGGAGGGTGCCCTGGTACTCCACAGGCTCCGTTTGCGGTTAGGTTTTTATTAGACCCCCCTAGCCATTCATTCCTAGGCACGGTAAGCATAAAGCCGCATAACACCATGAATTATGGGTCACCTGATTAGTGGATTCCTACCACTGGAACAGGCGGTCCGTAGTGCTATTCTTAGCCAGTTGAACTAACCGCTACCGACACTACACAGCTATCTAGGCTGATCGGGAAAAGAAGTTGATATTGGTGATCAACTTCATACGGGCCCGAAAAGCCGGCCTAACGTGCGTGACTTTTTTTTTGTAACGCACATACACACACACACATACTCACATACACACACACACACATACTCACATACACACACCCACATACAGACATTTGCTCAGTTCGTCGAGCTGAGTTCATTGGTATATGAGACTCGGCCCTCCGGGCCTCGGATCGAAAGTCGGTTTTTCGAGCGATATTTATACCCTTCTTACACTGAAATAAATTTTGTTGTCGTTTCCACCGAATCCATGGTAGAATTAAGAACTGTACCAACAATTTTCAACCGAATGCAAAATTCTGTTAATTGTACTGAAACATTGTCAATATTACCATGCGTGTATTACTGTTGACTAAAAACATTCTTGGTTCTACTATTTGGGCATTGTAATTTCGACAATGTAGAATTGAATGTTGCGCATCTTAGATAAACATGGTCAAAAATACAATGTCAAAATAGTAACATCAAGAATGTTTTTAGTCAATGGTACTTCACGCATGGTAATATTGACAATGTTTCAGTACAATTAACAGAATTTTGCATTCGGTTGAAAATTGTTGGTACAGTTCTTAATTTTACCATGGATTCGGTGGAAACAACAACAAAATTTATTTCAGTGTATGGGTGTAAGAAGGGTAAAAAGGCTTCTCCTACATACATTCTCATATTTTTGCTACTGTTTATTAAGCTCAAATATTACAAAGAGATACAGTCAACTTTCGTTCGTTGCACTAAGCTCTTAGCCCAGCTAGTGAAAGACTTTCACTAGGTGGGCTGAGTTTTGAGCTGTCAAATAATCTTTAACAATAGAGATTCAGGGCTGCCAACCTTGACAAATCGTGCTTCACGTCAAAAAGTGACGTTCGATTTCGTTTTAACTGGGCTATAGCCCACCTAACGGGCGCCCAGTTAAAACGTAGCCCACTTAAACGTAGCCCAACGACCGAAAGTTGACTGTAGTAGCTTTAATGTATTTGATGCAATTGCATTTTCATGTATAACTAACTTGTGTAACCAAATATGATCATAAAAAATCTGTTGACAGACGGCTGAGAAATGTATTATGATACATTTTATCAAAAATCTCTCAAAAGCGTAAATTTCATTACTCCTTAGTACTCGTGGAAAGATATCTCGGAAACAAAATGTCCAAACGGCATGAAATTTAATAGCATACTACTTGGATGCTGTAGCCTTCATTTGATGCTGAGAGAACTCAAATCGATTGACACACGGCTGATTCATTTATTATGAAGCATTTTGTCAAAGACCTCTTAAAAAGTTAAGTTGTATTACTCCAAAGTACTCCCCGAAAGATATCTCGGTTACAAAATGTCCAATCGGAATGAAATTCAAAAGCGTTCTTCTAGCTTTGGCTGCTGAGAGAACTCAAATCGATTGACACACGGCTGATTCATTTATTATGAAGCATTTTGTCAAAGACCTCTTAAAAAGTTAAGTTGTATTACTCCAAAGTACTCCCCGAAAGATATCTCGGTTACAAAATGTCCAATCGGAATGAAATTCAAAAGCGTTCTTCTAGGGTGCAGTAGCTTTCGTTTCGGGCCTTAAGAACCCGAATCGGTTGATAGACGGCTGAGAAATTTATGGTGATACACTTTGTCAAAAATGTCTAAAATAATTAAGTTGTACTACTCCCTAGCACTCTTTGAAAGATATCTCGGTAACCGAACGTCTAATCAAAATAAAATTCAATAGCGTTCTACTAGGATGTAGTAGCTTTCATTTGCTTCCAAGAGAACTCAAATCGGTCAACAGACGGCTGAGAACCGTGAGTGACATTTTTTTGTAACATACATACACACACACATACACACACACACACACATACACACACACACGCATATACAGGCATTTGCTCAATTCGTCGAGCTGAGTTGATTGGTATATGTGACTCGGCCCTGCGGGCCTCGGATCGAAAGTCGGTTTTCCAAGCGGTATTTATACCCTTCTTATGGGTGTAAGAAGGGTAAAAATCCAAATTTTCTGGAAAAAAATCAAGTCAACTACCATTCAACTTATGGTGTTTTTATTATTGTAATCTTTATAGTGCCATTGATTTTATTGTACAAGTATTGTAGTTCCAATACACCATTTCCAGCAGGAAAATACGTACACAATATAATTTGTTGTTGATTAGTCAAAATTATCATTATTCAATGGTAGTTTATGGTGATTTTATTGGAAATTTTTATCAGGGTAGGTAAATTGAATAGTGTTTACAATCTATTTATCAGATGCCTTCCGGATAGTTTTCCATTGAGAAGCGCTTGCAAAGTGATTGGAGTGTAGTTTGCAGTGACGATGCTGCCAGTCAGTAGCCGAAGGCCACCTTTTTCGTGTCGGTTTGATAGCGCTACCGTCGATTTGTTAGTGCGTCGTCATTACCCGTGTGCAGCCGGGAAGTTTTAGTGTGCAAGAACGTTTGAAGAATAAGTTTGAGTTAAGGATTCCTCTGGTAAAATGGTGGAAAGTGCAAATTCCCTTTGAAAAAATATCGAAGAAATCTTTTAGCGCCTCAGAAGATATGCTGTGAAGAAGTTGTGTTTCTCTGCGTTTGGCTGGCGCTCGTATATCGTGGATCTCGAGCTGAAACAGTTTCTGTTGATGAAAATCAGTTTCCACCTGCGGTTATGCTGCACAATTTGTTTCCTATTGGTGTCGTTCATAATGTGAATTAGATGAAATGTTCGCGTGTTTTGAATAGTGAATATTTTGTGTTCAGATAAGTTAAGTTTGAAAGTGTACGCACCCGGAATATGGTCTGGCGATGACAAATTGTGTGAGTTGTAGTTACTGTTTGAATGTTTCTACAGTGATAGCAGTGTCGCAGCGGATTCCTGAATCAACGAATTGTAGGATCGACGTCGTACTGCAAAGCTACTCATTAAATGGGTGAGACCTTTCCAATTTACATTACAGGTCGGACTCGATTATCCGGAGTCGGGTTCTGGTGCTTCCCAAAATAATATCTCGCAAACGGAATGCTGTAAGAAGCTGAAATTCTGACTGATCACTCATCAAAGTTGGCTTGACAAAATGTCAAAATTTCAGCTTTATAGAGCATTCCGTTCTCCAGATATATGTTTGAGAAGCATCAGAACCCGACTCCGGATAATCGAGTCCGACCTGTATATATCATCCAATATGACGCAGCTCTGTGAGAAGGCATTGGCTGCAAAAGCAGTTACGCCCTTTTGAAATGTTGGTGCCGATATATCAGTTTTATTTACCCATATTTGCGTAATGTTTACGCAAATTTGTGTAACATTTACCCATATTTTAGAAAAATAGGTAAACTGATCTTAGCGTGTAAGCGAGCTCGGAATAAGAGCCGATGCACACGAGCGGCGCGTCCACGCAGCGTGCACGCAAGTGCGTCCTGAGTTACACACAATCAAATGGGAGAATGCACACGAGAACGCAACGCTGCCGCACCGCAACCACGCCGCACCGTGTGCAGCACGCAAAGTCAACGCATGCCCCACAGGAACGCTGCGGCGACGCAGCGTGAATTCACGCAGCGTCAATAGGGTCCTAAAATTAAAGACGAAATCTCACTTATATTGAATAATACGATCAAGCATGGTATTCTAATCGGAATTCTACTTTACTCGAACTTGAAAAACAAAGGAATAATGAGAAAATTCGAAATAAGTAAAATGGTAAATAGTTCTACTTTGACATTTGAGGTCAACCTCGTGTGACTGAGCTCGACATTTTTCGCACTGGGATTTCAAAAATGTTCCTATCTGACATACACTGTGAAAAAAAAAACACTCAAAGTATGTGTTATAAGCTAGGGACGAGACAAAAGGCTAAAAAAATAAAAATTATATATTTTCAACCACGGTTAATAAAAACGTCAAAAAATGAGTAAAAATGTACTCTTGAACCATATATTGTGGTTTAAAACAAGTATCCCGATAGGACTTTAGGAGCCTATTAACGCTCGTGTGCATCGGCTCTAAGGCAATAAGGCAATCCATGAGACAGATGCGATCAGCTGATTTTCTTTGTTTACCGTGCATTTTTGACAATCGTCGATCGGGGTGACAGTTGAACACAAAGGAATTTGTTAAGCACTGAGAACACTCGACGAAAATTTGGTAAGCTGCACGTACACTGTGTTTACAATTTTAGCTGTCACCCCCATAGCGATATGTCGTCATGGATTGCCTTATCCATGACGACATATCGCTATGGGGGTGACAGCTAAAATTGTAAACACAGTGTACGTGCAGCTTACCAAATTTTCGTCGAGTGTTCTCAGTGCTTAACAAATTCCTTTGTGTTCAACTGTCACCCCGATCGACGATTGTCAAAAATGCATGGTAAACAAAGAAAATCAGCTGATCGCATCTGTCTCATGGATTGCCTTATTCGAATCTCGTCAAATCATGCACGGAACCGCCAAACTACCCAAAATTGAGTTCTTTTGACGCAATCCCATAGTTCGGCCCAATAAGCCAAATTTGAGTAAATCGATTAAACTCACACTAGGTAAATTGCCTTCACCTCCACTCAGCCAAATAGCCTTAAGATTTCCATAAGGCCCAACTTATGAAACGGCCTTTAAATAATTCATAATGATTCGGATGAATTTCATAAGGTCACTCTATGACGTAAAATCGTCTCACAGCTTGGCTTTTATTCATGTTTAGCATCATGGTATTCTCAAGCATCGGTAGCCGTGTGGATAAAACACGGGCACGGTGATCCCGACGTTCATGGATCGAATCCAGTCTGCATCATTTAAAGATTTTTTTGTTCTTTTCATAAGTCTATCTTATGAAATTTGTCATATCAAGCACGATCAGTTTTCATAAGGCATTCTTTTGTTATCCATAAGAATTACAGTCAACTTTCGTTCGTTGCACTAAGCTCTTAGCCCAGCTAGTGAAAGACTTTCACTAGGTGGGCTGAGTTTTGAGCTGTCAAATAATCTTTAACAATAGAGATTCAGGGCTGCCAACCTTGACAAATCGTGCTTCACGTCAAAAAGTGACGTTCGACTTCGTTTTAACTGGGCTATAGCCCACCTAACGGGCGCCCAGTTAAAACGTAGCCCACTTAAACGTAGCCCAACGACCGAAAGTTGACTGTAGTTATAGCAAATTTTCATAAGGTATTTCGATGAATTTCGCTAGTTTTTTTCGCTGAGTGTCCAGCAAAAACATTTACTTAAGAGTAGGTAAATTCAACCTAAGACCCCCCCTAATTCAACCCAAATTTGAGTAAACCTGCATTTACCCAAAATTGGCTTATTGGGCTCAAGGACCCCCGTTGGGTAGATGCATCTCTGTTTGTTTTTGACAACATCGGTGAGGGAAAGAGGGAAAACAACCTAATTTTGGGTAACTAGTTTATTCGATATACTCAGCTTTGAGTAAAATCGACCAACAAATTACACGGAAAAATATTAAAACCCAAAGAATAAGTTTTAAAAACTCAAATTTGGCTAAACTGCTTTTAGTTTTAACTCAAAGTTGGGTTGTTTTCTCCCTCGCCCCACCGCAATGTTGTCAAAAACAAAGAGAGAAGCACCGACGCATCCGCTGCTCTTCCGTGGAAGAAGCCAAATTTGGGTTTTCTTGAGTTAACCCAAATTTGCGTCATTTGAGGCCTCCGTTGGGTGAAAATAACTTACCAGTGGGTTAATTTTTTTGCCGCTCTCAAACGAGAACTACTCACTCACCACTTTCGCTGTTTGACGCAAATTTGAGTTATTCCACGGAAGACCGGGATTGCGTCAAAACAACTTAATTTTGGGTTGATTTGTAGTTCCGTGTAGGTAGTTTGATTTCTCCGTGTGCACACATGCATAAAAAGCGAGATAAAAAGTAAACACATTTTTGCTTCAGTGTTGTAAGTGCAGTTGTCAAACGGCGAAACCCGCTCCAGCCTCGCCAGCGCAAGCGATGTAACGCCATTTTTATTGTTCGGCTCGCGGACAGTGATTTTTTTTAATTTATTTTTGTTTGGTAAGTATTTCTTGTGAAAATTAATTCAGCTTCACTTCAATGTGTATATTTCTTTTCCACATTTACTCAGCGTTTTTCAAAGCATTACCGACATCGATGGGGTAAGATCCTGATCGATCAAACGCCTCCAACAACTAACTGCAAGGTACGATCGAACACAATGGTGTATTTTTTTTTCAACTAGGACGAATGTTGGGCCTGCGGGACTCCAAGAAGTCACAATAAAACAGGAACATCCGAAGAACAACGTTCTGGATGGTGAAATCAGCCATACAGCAGGATCGGATTCAGCTGTATAATAACATTGCAACGCGATGTACCTGGGGAACGATGAGTGCTTCGAAGAGACAATTCTGTCTACCAATTCACACTACCACGTTTAGTCCTCGATGAAGCGGAGCATTTCGCTTGCAGATCGTACCTTAGAGCCCAGTCTTATTTTCGTCAATCTTCTACTGGCTGCGACCAGCTTCATCCAGAAGGACAAATTGATCCGGTTTAGCAGTTGCAATCCTCGCAGCTTCCACAGCCCTTATCAATGAATGCTACCGGTCCGGAACCGGCCGCATAGCAACACCAATCTGGCGGAATCGGACAATCTACTTTTGTTCTGATGACCATCATGAAGAACTACCAGGTGAGATTTCTGCCTTTAGTTGAATTACTTGATTAGAAGTTGAGTTTCAGGCGGCAGGAAATTCACTAACTGCAGAAAAATATTGTGGAAAATTCGTACCTATAACATCTAGCGGGAATGAATATCCTCTACAATTTTATCAATAGATACCTAGTTTTCTATAGAATTTCTGCTAGAAATAGCATAATTGAATTTCCATTGAAAAACCATGCATGCAATTGCTGATGAACGATTGGCGAGATAGATTTAGACCACATTGGATTCTACCGATAGTGTTCCGGACAGGGATGGAAACACTCACTAGCAGAGAGTTACACTCACATGATGTTTTCTCAGCTCAGAAGCGTGCAATCAAGACGACTTTTGCCTTGTGGTTTTGTCTAAAAGTTTGCCGAATAGAGTAAGGGTCGCACACGCATATCAAAGTCGTGACAGAGCTGTGAAAGCGACTCTCCACGAGGTGACTGTAATTTACATTCACCTCGTGGAGAGTTGCCTTCGCAGCTCCTTCACGACTTCGGTATGCGTGTGCGACCCTTACTCTATTCGGCAAACTTTTAGACAAAACCACAAGGCAAAAGTCGTCCATACATACATCATTTCTTGCTTGCACGTTTCTGAGCTGAGAAAACATCAAGTGAGTGTAACTCTCTGCAAGGGTTGTGCTACTTTTCCCCGAATGTCGGTTCCCCGAATGTCGTTTCCCCGAACGCCGATTCCCCGAATGCCGTTTCCCCGAATGGTACTTTTCCCCGAATGACCCATTTCCCCGAATCACACCCTTCTTTATTTTATAGGCGGTTCTTTCAAGTTTTATTGCTCCTCAGAGCTGCTGAAATCCTGCTGAATGAAGAACGGTAATATGACTCCTTCTTTCCATTGCTGCTCGAAATCGGTTCAAGGTTCTCACCGAAAAAAAACGATGCATGGGACACATCAAATCGCAACTTTTTTTGATAAGCAAAATTATAAGCTCACGCCAACTCGTCGTAGGGGTTAGCAGCACTCTCTCAGAATCCAATGATATTTTGTAGGTATTATACGAATCAAAATAAAATCTACTTTCACGACTACTTTTACCCGCAGTCAGAGATACGCGCGAGACAGTCACCTAAGAAAATAGACCTGTTTGCAAATTTTCCATCATAGCGCTCTTTGATAATTCTTGAAGGCCTTGGAAAGTAGGTACTCGCCATAATTGTGTATTTCTTGCAACGCACAATATGAAGACTATGCATTTGAAAGCAACTTTGCTCAACATGTTTTTTTTTAAATTTATCTAGACTAATATTTGAAAAGGGCTAAAGTTTTTGAATTTTTTAACTTAAAAATTACATTATCTACAAAAAAGTGATGTAGAGGTAGGTGGGGCAGTATGGACACCCGGGGCAGAATGGACGCCCTCAATATTTTCAATTATGCGAATTCTTTTGAAATTTTAATGAATGGAGAATATAGTCCATTTATCTAGAATGTAGTTTCAGGATAGAAACATTCAAAATTAGAATTATACTTGACTCTACACCAAAAAGTTGCGTCCTCCGTTTTTTGTGCATGGAAATTATAATTCACACATTATTCACACCATTAAAACCTGACATTTCTAGAACACATGTAATGGGGCACGTTCGGTGTAGTACTAGATTTGTAGTAATGAGCTGAATTTTAGTATGGTGAGAAGGTCAATTCGCCGTTTCTGCAATAAAATGGTGCAAAAAGCGTGGGTATTATGATTCCTTGCCTAATTTGATGCTGTTTGAGCAAAACTTTGGATAACTATGTTGTTTATGTTGCAAGAAATTGAGAAAACAACAACATTGTTGCTCAAAGTTTTGCTCAAACAGCATCAAATTAGGCAAGGAATTATAATACCCACGCTTTTTGTCCCATTTCTTTGCAGAAACGAAGAATCGACCATCTCACCATACTAAAATTCAGCTCATTACTACAAATCTAGTACTTCACCGATCTGTCCTATTAGTTTTGCTGTATTTACATGCTAAACATGTTTATATTTTTTTTAATATCAAAAATCTTTTCAAAATATCTTCTTCTACCGGGGCAGAATGGACACTCATCTTTGTGAGAGAAATGGCAAGGGAAAAATATAACTTAAATCACAAACCAACCACATTTTTCGATTTCAGTTTATTTTCGGTTAAAATTTCACTATAGTAAACATTAGCGTGGGACACAAAAAGACATTTTACTCCTGTACACTTTTTGAGTTCCATTTTGGTCCCATATCAACTGTGCAAAATTTCAGATCGATCGGAGAAACTATATTTTAGCGCCAGCCATTTAAAGTTTTCATACGATTTAGTATGGGGAAAATCAATTTTTCAAAGAAAAATCGCCATAGGTTGCCCCTTAACCCCTAACCCCTAACCCCTTAACCCCTAAAAGTAAAGCGATCTGAGGCATGTGGAAAAAGTTATTGATTGAAAACCGAATGGCATGCAAACGCTGTTTAACATGCAAGGAATAACAATAAATAATAAAATCTCGTTATTTTATCGATCTGGCCTTATAACTTTTTTACTGAACAAAAATGATCTACTTCGGAGTATTATTCATCCATAATAGTTGTTTTGTAATGAAATTACTTTATATGTGTAAATAATGTACGAAATTCGTAAAAGTTTCATGGTGTCCATATTACCCCATGGGGGTGTCCATTCTGTCCCGTATGCTTGAAGACGGTCATGAAAAACTAACATTTTTCAAAACATTTTTTGAAGTGGATAAATCATTTTTCTTCGTGAACACTTTTATGCAATAGATGCTAAATAGATATTTATATCTATTATAGGATACAAGCATAAAAAAACTCAACTTTTTTGACATCTTGCCAGGTAAAGTTGGCAAAAACCTTAGGCCTTAGGGAGTCCATACTACCCCGCCTCCCCCTATGGGTGGCTTTTAGATAACCGTATAATCTTTCATATAATATTGAAAAATTTCTACACGCTAAAAAAGTAAAAAAAAAATGCAAACAAGAAAAAATATTTCAATTTACAAAACATGTCTTTTTTTAATTCATGAAAACATTCTAATGAAAGACAATACAATAGGAAGAAATCAGTGAAGTACTAGATTGAAAGTAGTGAACTGGATTTTTGTATGGTGAGGTGATCAATTCTGAGCAGTGCCAGACAAGCGGTCGCAGCTGCAACGGAAACGGGAGCGCAATGATATGTCAAATAAACGTTGAGAAAGAATTTTTAGATTGTTTTTTTTTTCTTATTAAAAATACATTTCTTCATATATTTTGTAAATTTTGCTAAAATTTAAGGATATCGTTCCAAGACATCGCCAATATCTTGAATTTCATCTATCTGACGCAAAACCTGCATTCAGATGATCGAATGGTATTGTATTCAGCTTTTGATTTATGGAAAACGATTTGAAATTTGTTGAACAAAACGCCAGATATTTCTGAAATTCAAATTCCATATTAAATATTAATTTTAATAATAAAAATAATAAAATTAATAAAAAATTTTAAAAAATTGTAAAACTAGATATTGAGCTAAAACTCAAAAACTGCTCCACTTAATTTTTTTTAAATCAGCGCTGAATTGTGCTTAAAAAATTTTGGTCGGTGACAGTAGTTCACGTGGTTAGCAAAGACTATTCAGCCATTACCCCTCCTTATCATCGGCTTTGGACTGACTTGTGCTCTCATTGCCCCACCAAATGCTGCAAAATGAAAATGAAAATGAGACGCAGTTTGATTAGACTGTTCAACACTTTCAAAGGTAAGTTGGTTCTAACTTATTCTTTACCAGATTTGATATTTTCTGGAAAGGGAATCGCCCTTCTTTTGTACCGCGAGGTCAACAAAGTTGCGTTTGTGATTTCCGGTTATTTTGATGACAGCGCATAATATTGAATGATAAGGTCCTAGGTGCTAGGTGCTAGGTTGCATCGATATAGGGTGACAATGGGTATTATCGGCGGGTTTGTTCTCTTCGCCATGGAGGGTTTTTGTCAGCCAAATTGCTTGAAACTTAGCCATATAATTCGGCTTAGTTGGGAAGGATTTGAGGTTTCAAAAAACCCCAAGACAAAGAGAACAAAACGGCCGAGAATAGGTGATTTCCCCTATTACAATTTTGAGATTTTTGACCTATGACCTATCTTGAACCCGATCCCTTATAAAGATTATATCACAGACAAACATATGTAACAGCTAGAACAGGTTTTTTTTTCGAAAACCCATTGCTCAATTTACACTACCAATCTTGCACGAGTACGGTTTCGTGCAATAACGCCTACAGAAGGCGCAAGGAAAACGATACTACTGGATATGAGATTGCCAATTAAATAAATTCAAAACAATCGTAGTCAAATTAGTTTAAATGTCTCAGGCTTACAAATTTCGACAAAAACGGCATAAATAGCTTAATAACATAATGTAGTGTTCCGCAATACAAATCCTTCTAAAAAATACTGAATATTAGTACTTGTGAGGCCAAATGTGAAGTTTGAGAAGCTACAATGAATTAGACCTTCCATTAATTCATCCATGCGCCAGCACCTGTGGACGAAAAATGCTTCGCGCTGATGGCTCAGCCGAATAGCCGAAGAGCATTACCACTTATGCTGTGTTGGTTAGCTAATTGGGTACGAGGAGTGGTTCTAATTATCCTGTAAGTTTTTCCAATGGATCAAATGGCGTGGTTAATTTTCAAATACAGTAACTGAAAATTATTTGTAATTCCTTTGAGCAGCAGTGGTCGTTTACAAAGAATTAGATGGTAAAAAAATACAAACCTTTCGGAGAACCACTTTGCCTTGAGTTTCTCCCTATAATCTATCTTTTTATAATAATAATGGCTTATCCGAAGATATATGGATCACGGGCAAGATAGGTCACAGGGCAAGATCTAATTAGTGTCGTTTTTGTTTTGACGGCATTTAGAATGAAATCGCTCGGAAGTTCTCACACTCTAACATGTCGCTTTAATTGTAGACAGTGCTGGAAATCCGTGAGTAAAATCGAGTCAGAAGACACAAAAAAATGCCATTGCGGACTCATCCACCGATGAACCGAATTCATCGCGGTCCGAGAATTTTGACACTAGAGCGGGACTGTTTCCAATCAGAATTGGACGATTCTGATTCGAACAGACACCGCTCTAGTGTCAAAATTCTCGGACCGCGATGAATTGGGTTCATCGGTGGATAAGTCCATAGATGAGGGCACCGATGAACTAAATTCATCGCGGTCCGAAAATTTTTACACTAGAGCGGGGTCGCTTCCAATCAGAAGTGAAAGATTTCCAATCAGAATTGAAGAATTCTGATTGGGAACGACCCCGCTGTAGTGTCAAAATTCCCGGACCGCGATTAATTCAGTTCATCGGTGCACTCGTCTATTGCGTCGCTATCCACTGCGAAGCGAACTGTTCGTGCCGCTGTGGGTCGCGATCGTCCGACAGGAACACGAGCGAGAAGTTCGCATCATTCTGGACTGCGATGCCTCTGTGGTTCAGTGGTTCACGGCAAATATTTCTCTAATGAAATCAAATTTTGGCAAACTTTTTCGTTGATATGATTTATTGGAATGGTAGTTGTCCAATCATAGGGGAAATTGTGTATTTTCGACAGTAAAGACACGGACACGTTCAATGCTTCCAGTGAGCTTTTCGCTCTTTGAAGGAAACACGACACTAGACAACGGACTAGCATGCAACGCCCAGTGGCACAGCCGAAAACTTTTCCTGACAGCTGCGGCGGGAATCGAACCCGCGCTCCTCAGCACGATGCGACTAAGAGCTTGGTGACCCTAGCCACACGACCACGGAGCCGCACAAAAATTACAGTATTGTTCTCTTCATCATGAGGGGTTTTTTGAAAGCTATTGAACTCAGAGTTGGCCTCAAATCCTTCCCAATCAAGCTGAGTTATACGACCAACTTTCATTAAATTTGGCCGACAAAAACCCCCCATGACGAAGTGAACAAACCTGCCGATAATACCCATCGTCACCCTATATATTGTGAATTTACTTCGAAGATGAATTCCAATGGAATTTGCTTCAGCTGTTTGGAAATCGCCGTTCAATTCAAGGGGTATTTCCATGCATTATTGTACAATTATAGACTTCTAAGTTAATGCGCGTATTACGTTAAACGACCTTTACAATGATTCTCTGTAAAATAATATATAAAACACACATTGAAAAGTTTAATGCTGAACTTTTAAACCAGAATTTTACAAAAAAAAATACAATGAAAACTTCTCGACAAACTCTTCTAAAAATGCATTGGAGCACCTTTCCTACTATGCTCCTCCAATTGGGTTTTTAAATTTTGAAAAAAGTATTCATTTTTTGATTTTATACGAAAGAGCACCTTTTTCTGAGCCACTATGATTTTTTTCAGATTTGTAGAACTTTATTTTGATACCTAAAATCCATTTCAAAGAGATTTTTTTAAATCACCTTTTGACAGCTAGGAAACTGATTGACAGCTCCGCCCAGTACAAAATGCAACGAGGGGTGATTCGACAAATCTCTCCCATAAAAACTTCAAATTGATATTTAAATAGGTTCCCGGGCATCAAAATTGATGAAAATTTGGATTTCGGCTCAGTTTGGCATGCAGATTCAGAATATGGAATTATCCCAACACCGCTAAAGAAGCCAATTGGCATCGGTGTTGAGATAATTCCATATTCTGAATCTGCATGCCAATCTGATCCGAAATCCAATGGAAATATGGCCGGAAACTTTTTTTTTGCCAAATCAAGATACCTAATAATCCGCGATTTGATTTGTCGCATGGGTTTGGTTCACTTTTTTGTTTGGCCATTTCCGGCGGGACACTCGGAACCGGTTCTGGATCACTACCGGTTCAGATACATATGGTCTGAGAATATTTTCCTGCTGACTGTTCATCAGGATATCAAAATGATATGTCGCATGTATGGGTTTGGTTAACTTTGAAACTTGGCCACCTCTGGCGGGACATCTGGAACCGGTTTCGGAACACTACTGGTTCCGATATGTTCTGAGAATGCTTTCCTGCATACTGTTCATCAGGTTATCGAAAAAGCCGCGGTTTGATATGTTACATGCATGGTTTAAGTTCAATTTCTTATTTGGCCACTTCCGGCGGGACACCCGGAACCGGTTCCGGAACACAACCGGTTCAAATATGGTCTGAGAATATTTTCCTGCTTACCTTTCATCAGGATGTCAAAAAAGCCACTATTTGATATGTCGCATGCATGGGTTTGGTTAACTTTTATACTTGGCCACCTCCAGCGGGACATCTGGAACCGGTTCAGGAATACTACCGGTTCCGATATGGTCTGAGAATGTATTCCTTCTTTCTGTTCATCAGGGTATCGAAAAAGCTGCGGTTTGATATGCCGCATGCATGGGTTTGGTGCACTTTTATGTTTGGCCACTTCCGGTGGGACACCCGGAACCGGCTCCGGGACACTACCGGTTCAGATATGGTCTGAGACCATTTTTCTGCTTACCGTTCATCAAGTTTTTGAAAATGCCGTAGTTTGATGTGTCGCATGGATGGGTTTGTAGCGTTTTCATATCTGGCCTCTTCCTGGGGTACCGGTCCGAAACACCTAAATGGCCATAACTCCGGAACGGTTGGACTGATCCGAACCATTTTCAATAGGAAACAATGGGACCACATTCCGCGTCGAATGAACCATCGGTTATTAAAATCGGTTGAGGTTTAGTTCAAAAAAGTGATGTGACCTTTTTTGTACACAGACATACATACACACATACACACACACATACACACATACACACACACATACACACATACACATACATACACACATACAGACATTTGCTCAATTCGTCGAACTGAGTTGATTGGTATATGTGATTCGACCCTCCGAGCTTTCTATCAAAAAGTCGTTTTTGGAGTGAATATATAGCCTTTCTAGTACACTTAGTGTATGAGAAAGGCAAAACTATGCTCCTCCATCAGCCGGCAGCATCGGCAGTATGAGCAGCATAAAAGAAATGCCTGTTTGTCTGTCCGGTGACTAGCCAACCAAACCCAGTACGCGGGGAAATTCTCACAAAAAATTAAATACTTGACACTAAAAGAGCTGTTTGCAGTTCACAAGGAATTTCTCAGCCTATCTTGATGCATGGGAAATTCCTTGCCTGAATCGCTGAATCTCTCAAGAAACCGTTTTTTCTTCGATCGCAGTACGCAGTTGCGAAGAAATGACGGATCAAATGGCAGTCACCGTAGAAAGTTTCTGCCAGGAATTACTTAAGAAGTTTCTTGAGCAATTCCTTTCGAACACGAAACTGCGTTTTCGGGTCTGTTTGAATTGATGAATTAAAATTAATTTTCACTTAAACTTGACAGCAGGCTTGACAGAAACTCCCTCGCGAGAAAATGAGGAAGCGATTTTGGCGATTTTCTGAGGAGTGAAAATAAAACTCAGAAATCACAACGCAAATCCTCAATAGCACCGAGCAGGATATATGTAAGACGGGTATACAGATAGCATGGTCGTGTGCGTGGCCGACGGCTGGTGAATTTTGCCGTTTTCGGTGAATTTTCTGAGCTTCTTATTCTTTTTCTGTTCTTTCGGTTCACGATTGGAATTTGTTATGGAAACTTTTTGCACCATAAAACAGAAAATTTCTTCAAATGTGCAAATAAATTAGGAAATTGTAGGGCAATTACTAGCAAGTATCCCTCTGATGCGATCTGGTAGCAAAAACTGTCGATGTTTGCTACTTTTCAGTGATGTTTCGACACTTTCAGAAAACTCACCAACAGCTGGTCGGGTTTGCTATAAGAAATTTCGGCTCAACTTCGGGTCTCTTCGGGTAAATTGTTTTCGTTGCTAACGAAAAAATTCTCACGCATACGTGAACGTTCGTGTACAATTTCCCCCCCTGGGGCCGACCGTCGTCGCCCAGCATCCCTGCGTGTGTGTGCACAACGCCTACCGACTGTCGTCGGCACCAGCGCAGTGCAATAAAAGTTAAGTAAACCGTTCCCTTTTGTTGTTTCCCTCCACCTCACCGTCTCGTTTGATTTGTTTTTATCCAGTATATTAGTAGTTTTTTCTTTCTTTCCCATTTGTGTTGATATTTTGTGTTAGTGCCCGATTCAATTTTGATCTTCGTGATCGTTGTTGCTTTTGAGCGTGTGCCCCGTGGCAGTGGTTACTTTCCGCAATGGGTGATGATGATGATGAAGGGGGTACGTCATACCTCATCAATGAGGCCTTGCTCAATCTGGCGTTTCTGCAATGGACGCCAATAGTACACTTCCAACGTCACCCCGCCTCAAGGCCTACCCTCCCGACTTTGGCCGGCCATATGTTGTTTTCTTCCGACCCTAAGGCAAGCGTTTGAACATCGTTCAAATCAGCAAGGATCTGACTAAGCGGTATTCTTCTGTTGTCTCCATTGATATGGTCGGTACAGCGAAATTTCGCGTTACCGTAGGCGACCGTAAACAGGCTAATGAGATTGTGGCCTGTGAGCTATTTACGCTTGAGTATCACGTGTACCTTCCAAGCGCCCAGATCGAGATTTCGGGGATGGTCGCCAACGAATCTTTGACCTGCGAAACGATCATGCAAGGCTGTGGTCGTTTCCATAACCCAACTGCATTCGACATTCGACCTTACCTTTTTCCGATTTTAACATTATCCATCTTGATCGGTCCGACTAGTACGGAGAGGTGCTTTTAGGGATCATTTATATATAAGCACTGTTTGCAGTTCAGAAGGAATTTCTCAGCCTATCTTGATGCATGGGAAATTCCTTGCCTGAATCGCCCGGTTTTTCATCGATCGCAGTACGCAGTAGCGAAGAAATGACAGTTCAAATGGCAGTCACCGTAGAAAGTTTCTGCCAGGAATCACTCAATAAGTTTCTTGAGCGATTCCTTTCGAATTCGAAACTGCGCTATATACCTAGATAAATATTTTTTTTTTCATTTTTTGCATTTACACAAAAGAGTGAAAAGTGTTAGTTCGGGCTCGCCGGTCGAGAAAAAAAAATCCGGGCGTCGACAAGTGAGTCGCGTTCAGTGTATTTCTGTGTGGAATAGACTAAAGGTTTCTGCTCCCTAGTGGAGTGGAGACGCGCGATAGAATTTTCTTTTTGGCTAGTTTTTGCGTCGAAAAGTGGTCGGTTGTTGACGGCGGTTTGTGTGATCCATTGTCAAATCATATCACCAATTATAGGTGACTCCCGGACTGACAATGTACCTTACCCTACTAACAAGAAATTCCTTCCTGAGACAAACTTGAAGATGCAGCGATTCGCGGTCTTTATAACAACATTTGTCTTACTAACATTCCCTCCCATCCTCGATGACCGTAAGGACGTGGCCGGCGCCGTTATTGACCTTATTAAAGTTGAGAGCTCTCGAACTGTGTACATTGAGAATAGTAAGCTAAACCTATTCATTGGTTCCTTGTGCAATTTCGGCCAATCACGGAGTAGCAACTACGAATTGTGCGGTCATCTATGCTCATGCTCATTTTTTCACGAGACAGTTCGAATCGTATTTTTGAAAATTATGATTTATAATATGTGCCTAAATTTTAGATCTAAGCGTTGCTTTAAGCATCCGGGCAATATTAAGGTGAAACATCAAGAAATCCCATTGCAATTTTTCATACAAACTTTGGAGGCACAAATCTGACGAACAAAGCATCGAGCGAAGCCGCACTTGTTTTTCCTGGCTTTTCTCACTTCCAAAAAGAGGCAGCTTTTACAAATCGAGAGCATTTGTTTACAAATTTTCAAGATTGGTGCTCTTGAAACGTGAGTAGGGGACCAAGTCGGCCATTGTGGCAGCCATGTTTGTATTCTCTGAAGTTTCTCCTTAAGCTGTCATCCGGATAATCTTTGTCAAACAAGAAAGCACTCACTAAGGAGCGGACCTGGTGTGATGGTTAAAACACGTTACTATCACGCCGAGGACCTGGGAGCGAATCCCTCTCCCGACAAACTCAAAAGCATGAATTTCAGAAGGGAAGTAAAGCGTAGGTCCTAAGATGAACTATGGTCATATCGAATGTTTGGATTTTGTAATTTTATTCGTGAAACTTTGGAGGAGAGGATAGATGTTTAGTATAATTGTGAAATTGTGTAAGAACTTGGATTTAAAATGAGTTAAGTGTTAAATCTAGGTTTGGGTTTACATTCTGTGGGCATTACACATCAATTAAAATATCCCGATAATAAACAAAATTCCCGACTTATTCTCGCATTTTTCCCGATGACTTTCAATTCCCGACTATTTCCCGCTGTCTAATTTCCCGAGTCTATGGCCATTCTAAGACTAAGCCCACCCGTGGGCTTAATACTACACACGCAACAGCACGTCGTTAACGATTTTTAATTTCGTTATCCACCCATTTTCGCACCGGTCGTTCGTTTCCATGTGAGTAAAATAATGATCGGTCGCCTTTGCGCACCGGTGGTCTCTATTCTATCCGTACCGTCGGTTTTTTGCACTTCTGTAAATCATCGCAATATTTTGTGTATTTCTATGGTGTTATTGCAAATCTTATTCAGTATAATAATCTGTGCTCATATTTTGAAAGAAGGGGTTTTGGATAAGACTGAAAACAGTTAGTAAAAATTAAACTCAAATAAAAAATTCCCTTGGAGATTAGTACCAGTTTTGGTGCGTTTTAAGATATTATTTTCTCAATAATGTATGATTGTATTTAATCTCGAAATTCAAGCAATCTTTTTTTAAATTATGTGTTTGTTGCTTACTGCATGACTTGTAGGTTGAATTTTTATCTAAAATAATATCCATCTCTTCGATATCCATGTTGCCTTTCTCGCAAGAAATTTATCTGATTTTTTTTTCTTTTTAATAATTAGGTTTATTGAATAATTACATCCCTTGCATTTCCAACACATTTATAACGTAGTTGTCTCCTTTACAACTTCACGTAGGTCAAGATTTTTGAATCCTGGTCATAGTAGAAGCTGTCTTCTAACAGTCTGCGATAAGTTTGCGCAACCTTTTTTCATTAACGTGTATTTTAACTTCAGCTTATTCTATACTCAGTTACAACCTTTTAGTTACAAAGCATCAATCGGAAATCTTAGTATATATTGCGATCCTTTGGATGCTGGTAAATGAATATTTTGTTGGAAGCAGATTCTATGCGCTTGAAGTAGACTGCGTATTTGTCAAAGTACATAATGAGCTCACTCTCCTTTTTGTCACTTCACACAACAGTTGATGTATTTTAACATCCAACACCTTGCTTTTTCTATAACGAGGAACCCACAATATGGCAGTCCTGCACACCACCTATTCTAATTGATGAAACTTGGCAGCTCGACTACATTTTTTTAGAAATAAAAATACTGAAGTGTTTCTATGATATCTGAATTGAGTTAGGTACAGTCAAAGCATCTTTGAAAATTCGTAACTTCTCTTATACATCTTATACAATCTCTTATACAATCTTATACATACGCAGCCAGTACGGAATCACCCTGGAAAGCAATCGTGTTACTTTTCTTGTCAATATTGATGCTTGCAGCATATCATAGATATGACACATGCATCAAAGCGGCCAGGTCTACTGCGTTGTATTTACGCGCAAAGATGATTCTTCAAAATACTTGGAGTACAGAATATTTTCTTTCGGCAAGGTACTTCTCGCATTTACAGGGGATGAAGGATGCGTGGACATATTATACCAAACGATCCAGATAGCATGTTGATGAATATGTTTTAAATATATGAAAATGTGGACAAAAGAGCTGTGAATAAATGTGTACTATTGGAAAGATCTCCCCAATTGTTAGGTTGTTTTTGTAGATCTAATGTCGAACCTCCTATTCTGTATGATTGGTGTTATTCGCATGGCGTCTTCGCAGATTTTTTTTCTGCTTTGCCTTATTGTTTCTACAAGGGTGAAGTTACCCATTTCGCACACTTTCTTCCTAATGTCTCGTTTATTTAATTTATATTTTTAAATTTATATTTAAAAAACCACCCACTGACGACCACTATTTTCAAAAACAGCAATCAAACCAAAACTCCTTTGCCTTTTTCGAAATATTCACGACAAAACGAAAGGCGAGGCACAGCTCTTTCAAAGCGGGGGATCTCAGCCCGGAAAGTGAACCTTGTGGTCACTTATTACCGTCAAATGGTATCTTTCCGGGTTAGAAAATACGCACATCTTCTCACCGGAATCTGCGACGGATGACGATAATTTTGGAACTTGTCGGAACGAACTTCGCGAGTTATTTATTTGGACATTTTTCTAAATGTGCGAAACCAAACTTTACTTGTTGCGTAGCAACCCCGGCTCAAACATGTACGTGTTAAAATAGCAAAACTCACTGAATCACTATACATTTCTTCAAATATTAGTTTCGAAACGATCGGCCGAATCAAAAACTAAAGGTGTGATTATGAACAATCGTAATTATTTTTATAAGAAATTCAATACATTTTCGTTATGCATGATCCTAAAATTGGCGAAGAAGGGAAAACTTTATTCATAACATACTTAAGCAAAGCTTGTCAATTTAAACCTATTATTTTTCTGCGTTTGTATTGTCACTCTATCGCAATTGTATATCAGACAATTTGTTGTGTTATTCATGTAACGATCTATGATATTGTTTGGTTAAAATTTCAAAGCAAGTAAAAATAAAAATTTTAAATATTTGGTGCAAACTAAAATAAATTCCTACCTATACAAAACAAGAAAACCATTCTCTAGAAACTATATACCTGGCAACAAATCCATACTCATGTTCTTTCGTCTCCTCTTTACGCTACCCAGAGAGCTAAACGCGAGAGAGCGCACGAGCCTACGGATAGAGACCGTACTTTGCGTGTCTCTATATTCTAAGCCCTGCTACGAACCGTACGTAAACTTTTCGCTTTCGAGCCCTACTTAGCAGCGACCGGTGCGGTTCGCTTCTTTGTTCGGGGCTCTACTTAACGTTAAAACGCTTGATTGAGCCCATGAGTGGGCTTGGTCTAAGTGGTGTGCGGTAGTTCGGCAGCAGCAAAACCACACTCGCGCGCGCTGGCTTTGCATGACCAACAGCAGAAAACACACGGTTACGGTGCTGCAATCAGTGGCACATTTGGGAATAAACTGAATTCTGCGGTGAGTTTGTTCTTTGACGTTCGCTTACTGTGGATTCTATCTAATTTAATTCACTATATCGTGTAAGTTTGTTCCTTGTTGTTTTCTTTCCTTTATATGTGTGTATGTATCTTTTGAATATTTATTCATTTACTTTGTATGGTTCGTCACCATGCTTGTCGACTTAGTGCTTGTCATTAGATAACAGCTTTAAAATTATATTCTTTACATTTTATTTTATTTACCGTGGAGGGCCCATATTCTGCGCACCTAAGACCTTTTCAATTTCAATCAGCTGTAATAAATTCCAAATGGAACCGATTTGGCTGAATTTTTGACCACGCATAGTTAGCCTTGTAGTTAAGGGAAAAATATATTTTTTATACAAAACACTCATTTTTTATGTAAAATCATGGAATTTCTAAAGTGTGTCTATGTTCCTTATTCTGCGCACCCATTTTTGGAATGTTCCTTATTCTGCGCACTAGTGTTCCTAATTCTGCGCACATGGAAAAAACTCTAAAAGGATAACATATTGTAATGAAAACATGATTCATAGATCAAATTCAATTGAATTCTTAATTTTCAACTTTCATGCGACGTTACGACCGTATTGGAACTTTGCATGTCCCCAACATTGATACTACCAAATTTGATTACTAAGCAAAGTGAATTTTAATCATGTTATACAAAAGGATTTGGTAGCATAACCGAATACTACTATGCAAAGCTTTTTTAGTTATCCGCGTGATATGTACTATCATTACATTTTAGTAAAATTTACTCTTTGATAATAGCAGAATAGCAGAATTTTAGTAAAATTTACTTTAATTTCTAAAAGCAATGTATACGCCATGAAAAGGTGGCAAATCTTTGCTTGCAAACTGAGACTTCTCTCTTGTTAAACTACAGGGTTTCCTCTGTTTAAGCAAATTTCATGTAAACTCACATCATATGTCCCATTTGATGTATGCTTGCATGAATACATAAAATTTCTCCCGAGGTTGATAGCAAATGTTTCAAAACAAGTGGTTAATCCGGTCGAACTATCAAATCAAAAATGCAAGAATCGTAAACTAGCCTTTAAAATTTATAAGCTAACTTGTTGAAACGTAATTACATTCACCGGATTGCTAGAAACATAGAATATCCTAGTTATAATTGTGGTGACATTCATATGATGTTTGTTTATTAATTATATGTTTAAAACTTAGTATTGAAATGTCTGCGCAGAATTAGGACCACCATTCAATACCCGTTCCTAATTCTGCGCACCTAAGAAGAACAAGAAGATTAAGAAAAGAAGAAGAAAACTTAATTGTTTTTTGCCGATTCTGATTCCTCAAAGACAGCAGTACAGGATGCGTATGGAGAATCAAACATTCTCTTCATTATTTATGTCGCAAAATGCTTCAGCTCATGAGGCAACTTTTACGCAGCTTCGCTAACGGACACAGATTTCAGGCAATTTCATGTACTTGCAACACCATTTAATTTTTTTTACAAAATAATGGTTATTAGTTTGAAAAATTTTTCTTCACAAACTTTTTCACTACTATTGAAACAATATTCTAAAAATATATTTGAAGCTAATATTGAACTAGCGTCCATGATTTTGTGGTACATTCGAGAAAGTGCGCCGAATTAGGGCCGGTCACGGTACCTCATTCTTGTAAAGTCTGACAGATGATAGATTACAAATTGTGGTTCATTATAAATCATGAATCTATTTGTGTGTATTTCTTAAGGTGTCATGATGCATCACTGAGTCTTAGAACAAATCATTGACTTTTTGCTTTTCAATGATTGTTTGCTCGCGTTTTTGAAGTGATAAAAAACGGACAATTCTGCAGCTACGCAGCTAAAAAAGTATCATCGCAATAACTGCAAAGGAGCATATAGGATGATACGTTTTCAAACGAATATTCGCTTTGGTAGCAGAGAATTATCAATTTGAAATTTCGAGTAACATATCCAACCTGGCTGTCGAATTAACATTCCTTCCCCTCCCCGGTAGACCATAAGGACGTGGCCGGCGCCGTTATTGATCCAATAAAGTTAGAGCTCTCGGAAAGTGTACATTGAGGATGTTGTGCTATTTCCAAGCCTTATCTATTGGTTCTCTGTGCAATTGGGTTTTTAAATTTTGAAAAAGGTATTCATTTTTTGATTTTATACGAAAGAGCACCTTTTTCTGAGTCACTATGATTTTTTTTTCAAATTTTTAGAACTCTTTTTTGATACCTAATATCAATTTCAAATAGATTTTTCGAAATCACCTTTTGACAGCTAGGCAACTGTTTGATAGCTCCGCCAAGTACAAAATGCAACGAGGGGTGATTCGACAAATTGCTCCCATCCAAACTTCAAATTGATATTTGAATAGGTTCCCGGGTACCAAAATTGATGAAAATTTGGAATCCGGCTCAGTTTGGCATGCAGATTCAGAATATGGAATTATCCCAACACCGCTAAAGAAGCCAATTCCGCTAGCTCTGGTCAATCACGGAGTAGCAACTACGAAGTGTACGGCCAAAAATGCTCAGTTTTTGCATGCGTTCATTGTTTGGCAGATTTCCTAGCTTCTTGATTGATATTATTAATTCGGACCGATGAGCATACACTGTGGTGCATAATTGATCGGAAAAACCCCGATTTTCATACAAAATGATTAAGTTTGAGATGGTGTTACTATGGTTTTCTTTGACGGATTGAGCTTAATTTCTGATACGGAACTAATAATATGCTGAATTTTATGTATACGAAGTACGAAATGTTTACGTTCACAGGTTTGGGCGTGACAAGGCGTTCAAAATGTGCAAAAGTGATCGGACAGCGGCACGCGTGTAAATCAAAGGGGTACCGCTGTCCAATCACTTTTGCACATTTTGAACGCCTTGTCACGCCCAAACCTGTGAACGAAAACATTTCGTACTTCATATACGTAAAATTCAGCATATCAGTAGTTCCGTGTCAGAAATTGAGCTTAATCCGTCAAAGCAAATCATAGTTACAGCATCTCAAACTTGGTCATTTTGTATGAAAATCGGCGTTTGTCCGATCAATTATGCACCACAGTGTAGGTGTGGAACTTTTTGACTAGCATATGATTGTTTATTTTCGGAAACTTATGAAACATTTTATTTATCTATCGTATGGGATATTTTATATTTCTCGTGGAATGGTATCCTTGGATTTGAAAGAATTTTGCATTTCTTGGATTGTTTTTCTAACTCAGTAGCTCTGCTGCATATCTTCGTCAATTTTGAGCATTTATATAATGCCGTTTTTCTTTATTATCCAGTTCCAAACTGGGTTGGCACTTGATCAGATCTCAGTTTCAACCCCAACCCGACTTCGGTTTCGCTTGTACTAAAGTTTGTTTAACGTTGTTTGTTTACACGTTTTCCGCCAATCCAGTTCCAACCCAGGTTAAAAAAGAAAAACGGCATAAGTATATCCACACCATCTATGAACTCGTAGCGCAAGCTTGCTTGTTCTCAATAATTGTTTTTTTTTATAGATTAGATTTCATTGCTCCAAAAAAATAATGTTCCAAATGGCATATTCATGGAACATTTTAGGTAGTAATGTGTAAAATTCTTTATTTTTTGTGGAACGCTTACATGCCTTTTGTAGATTTTTTTTACCGTTTTTATGGGATTTTTTACTCAAATAATGGAACATTTCACCGGTTAAATTGGTACAAGAAGTGGTTGCATCCTGAAATAGGGTTTCCAGTGTAAACTAAGCATTTGTAGGCTAGTACTTTCGAGGGGTCCTCAAATGAGAGAAACTTTATCAGCAAATTTCATCAATTTTTATTGGAGCCTTACGATCAGTGAAAAGGGTTTTAGGTATTATTTAATTTATTGTTTTTGTTGTTTTATGGAACGTTTACTACTATGGATGGAACATACGAAGATACAATCGGAACTGTATTGGAAAGTTTATGGAACATACTTCATTTTTTAGGGATAATTTTTTCCATATTAGGGGCTTTTTTCAACAAGTTTATGGAACAATTCTGTCCAAAAAAGTGTAATTTATCCTTCCATTCTGGAATTCGTTATTGCTGATGCCGGTACACAATTTATTATTCATGGGACCTATTGATTTTTTTATTGGTAATTTTATCCAAAAAAGTGGACTTGTTTCCATTCTTCTATTGGAACTATTGAAAATTATTACTGGACAATATAACCGAAACATGTGCAAAAGAATGTTTTGTCAAAATGTATTGATTTTTTAAATTTTATACGAAAGCGCACCTTTTTCTGAGCCACTATGATTTTTTTCAGACTTTTAGAACTTTATTTTGGTACCTACAATCAATTTCAAAGAGATTTTTTAAAATCACCTTTTGACAGCTGGGCTGCTGCTTGACAGCTGCACCCAGTACAAAATGCAACGAGAGGTGATTCGACAAATCGCTCCCATACAAAATTCAAATTTATTTTTAAATAGGTTCCCGGGCACCAAAATTCATGAAAATTTGGATTTCGGCTCAGTTTAGCATGCAGATTCAGAATATGGAATTATCTCAACACCGTTAAAGAAGCCAATTCCCGGGTTAAAATCCAGGAACCCAAATAACACAACTTGTTACAATAATGTATATATTACATGTTTCAAACAAACGTCCATGCCCATGGAAACGTATTTTCATACACTTATATCACCAAAAAAGCGGCTTATAAAACATCTTTGATGTTACTAAAGATGTTTTTCAATACATTCTTATAACATATAATTACACAAGTTTACAAAATAAAACGAAAGTCGTGAACTTCTGCCAACGACCAAAATTTTCAAAGCACAATTTAGTGCTGATTTCGAAACCGACCTTCAAAAAATTTAAAGTAGAACAGTTTTTGAGATTTAGCTCAATATCGAGTTTTGCAACTTTTCAAAATATGTAATTTACTAAAATTCAAATATATTGCGTTTTGTTCAACCAATTTTAAATCTTTTTCCATAAATTGAAAGCTGAATACAATAGCATTCGGTCATCTGAATACAGGTTTTGCGTCAGATTGATGAAATTCAAGATATTGGCGAGTTTTAGGGACAATCTTCTTAAATTTTAGCAAAATTCCCTAATTTTTTTGAAGAAATGTATTTTTTTCAATAAGAAAAAACCAACTTAAAAATTCTTTCTCGACTTTTATTTGACATTTCATATGTAGGCGAGTTACAGTAAAAAATTCAGCTCAATCGGAGCATTGATTACGGAGAATGAGGTGTGTGAAGTGAGCGACGTTGCTTAAAAATAGAACAAAAATCGATTTCAAATCATCAACCTTGTATGGAAAGTCGAAAAATTTTCCGCTCTACTGTAATTTTTTTCCTTCGCGATTTCGAACGCAGGGCATGATTCTACACCAAAAATGATCATCAGCTTACCGAGTTCAAAAATGCTGTAAACTAGTGTTATGTATTGAATGTGCTCCCAGAAACATCGTATGAACGTTGTTTTTTTTTCTAGTAAATAGATCAAAATTTATCAAACGCACACTGTGCGACATCTTTTTCAAATTCCATTTCCAAAGATGTTTTCTGTGTTACTTGGGAAGAATTCCATAGGAATCTCTGAAGGATTCCTGTGAATCCGTGAAAAACCCCGAAAAAATCTTTTAATGAATCCCTGGGGGAATCAGCGAAGGAGTTCCGAAAGGAATCAGGATAGGAATTTCTGAATAGTTGAAAAGTTTAGCTTCAACTAAAGCAATCCCAGGAGAAATACCTGACGGATTCCTGGGAGAAAATCCAGAAAGAATACTGGAGGAAACTTTGTTGCATTCTAGGAAGTAATCTATGAAGGAATCCCGGAAGAAATCAGTTAAGTAATCCCGGTACGAATCCCTGGAGGCATTCAGGGAGGTACCATTGAAGAATCCAGGAACAATGCCAAGAGAAAGCCCTGAGATCCTGGGACATATTTGAAGAATTCCCTAAAGAAATCCCGTGAGAAATCTGGGTAGAATCCCCGTGAGGATCTTGAAAAAAAATCCGTCAGATACCCGAAAGAATGATGGATGGAACCCCTGAAAGGATTCCGGGAGGAATCCCGAGAAAAATTCCTGAAGGGATCCTATGAGGTCTTAAGCTAGCCTAGTGGTTAAACATTAGAATTATTAGAAACATTAGAATAGAAGATTCGCATCCGTATGAAGAACTTCACCAAAAACGCTAACTTAAAGTTTTGAACCGTGGTTAACATATCATAACAAATTTACTTTACATTTGAAACATTTGAACTCATAAACAGCGGTCATATGTCATCTTTACAACAACGTGTGCGCCACTTAGTGAATACGAAATATGGATGTACTGAACAACGTCTCCGAAAACAGTATGCTGCGTAGTTCGTAAACGGGGACATTTCGTTCTAACGCCGTTTGGCCGAATGTCATTCCAATTTAATTATGATAAAGTCAGTAAGCGTTAAAACTGCGACCACTTTTGTCTAAGATTTTGCCTTCTTTGAGTCATAGGCTGTTATTTCGAGTTATACTGATATGGAGAAAATAACTCCCTTTTCGGTCAAATGGCGGACGGACAAATTACTCTGAACCAATGTCTTCTACACTCGGTAGTCATAATTGGGTTATTTAGTGAATAAAATATTTCTATTTTCAGTAGCCTAATCGATTGATTTAGACTAATATGAGGGTGGAAATCCCGATTATGAAATAAAATGGATATCCCTCAATTGAAGTGGTTGCTGACGCTACCCGGAATTCAGACGATTAAACTCTGGAATAAACTCTGCTGAATGACAAGTTTATCTTTAACTTATTACGGTTACTTATTATCACTTCACTAGGACACTTCTAGTGGCCTGATATTCTATTATCTGAACCAATGCTGCGTCAAGCGCTACATCAGTGGTGTTCAGAAGACCCGTGGGGAAGTTAGCTCTACCAGGCATCATGGAGAGCGGGGACTCTTAAGTCGATCATGTTGGTGGCTCCAGAGAGGAACGCAAGGACGTCATCCAGGTTCACGGATGTAGGGATGTTTTGATGAGTTCCCTTTTTGTACAGTAATTTGGTCGATGAAGCGAATGATCATTGAGCTATATTGGAAAAAGTTTAATGCTCTAAGTTTAGTTGGAAAAAGTTTAAGGTTCTAAGAGTTCTCGCAATTAGTTTTTGTTTTATAAATAAATAAACAAAAATTATGCAGAAATCTTTTTTTAGATCCCACCTTACTTTTATCTTTAGAAAACAATGTCTCTGAGACATGGTTTCTACAGAAAAGTTGTTTGGAATTAAGTTTTAATTATATATTGTGATCTAGTTAATCATGGAACAAAGTCAAAACAATTAAAAGAAACTTCCACGAACACAACATACAGCTTAAATCAGATGTTCGTGTATTCGCCTTATTCCTATATCATTCACTCCTTTTTGTTGAAGCGAGTCAAGAAAGATGCAGCGAACGGGTAAGTCTGAAGGAACACGCAATCCTGTCACCGGTGCGATGCGATGCGCTGTTCGTCCGTCTAGTTTTGTTTATATTCAGAGCAGTTGAGCATGAGCATATTACAGATAAATTTGTAAATTAGAAATATAAACAAGATAATATTTAATGAAAACAGAATTTAAGAAACATGTGTAGTGACGATTATGTTATAGTTTTGACAAAACACATTATTCTATAAGTTTCCTATTACGTTGTTCAACCCAGAACATAATGTGTGATTATGCGTATTTGTGTGTGACTGTGTCGATGAGTTGTTTTGCTATGCTCTCCCAGGCCTCCCTAAAAAGGAACACCTAAAAAAATTGAAATACGAGATGACCGCGACCGGTCAGTCAGTGTGTGCAAGTATGTGTAAAACGGGGTGAGGCTAACCTACCTACCACCGACAGCACCAGGACACGTCAGGAGATGGCTTATGCACAGAAAACACCATACCAACGAACGGGCGAGGTCTCACATAAAGTTAAAAGCAATCGTATAGCCAGTATCCAAATTGTGTTATTTTTTTATTGAAAAATAGAGAAAAATATCTACGCCGGATAGCTGTCCAGTGCGCTCCAGTACGTGCGTCCCCAGAGTACCCTCCCACCTCCCACTTCACCCATGAAGTTTGCCGGTTTTGTCCTCCGCGAGAACGATGTGCATCGCGGCCTCGCAGAAAGTCCAAGCTTCACCCACGGAGAGGAGGAAAAAACCGTCGTTCGTCGTGGAAGCAAAAAATATACATAACAAACGACGAAAATATATCAACAACGCGGATTTTTATTTTTAAGTTTTTCGTTGTTTTTTGTTTGGAGGACGTTTCCATTTTCGCTGGACCCCATTGCTCGCCTGCTGCTGGCTACCGGTCGCGAATCATCTGAGCTGAGCTGAGCCAAACTGCAACCGCCAAAGCCAAAGCCAAGCCAAGCCGAGTCGAACCGACGACCATCCCCCACCCCCCAATCGGCTTCGGATCGGAGCAAGCGAGAGGACCGAAAACTGCACACCGAAAAAGGATACTGTGTGTTTTTATTTACGGGAAAAATCATTCAATTTTTTTGCTGCAGAAACGCTCAGCTGAGGCTGTTTGGTAGATGCTGTTGCTTTGGCGCTGCTGCTACCATTGCTTCTACTTTTGGGCAAACGAATCGCCGGACGAACGATGGTGGTGCACTCCAGAGTTAAGTTTGCGTTTGCCTCCATGCATCAGCAGCGGGGGGACTCATAGGCATCGTGTGTCGTATCGTAGCAATCCACATGTGAGCGCGAAAGAGCAAGTGGACACGATTCCGTGGATAAAAAAGCAGTCCACGAAACGGTTACCCCCTGATGCATGGCCTGCTTCGATTCCGCGGTTCCACCAGTCAGTGGGGTGGAATGGGTGATCATTTTCGCGACCGTTCGAAACGCCAGTCTCCAAGTCGAGGATAAAAACTCCATTCGATGCTTACTCGATTCCCTCGAACTGAACTGTGTATGTGTGAAAAGAGAGAACCACTATTTTAATAAATTAAAAAACTAAAGCTAAAATGATCGAACGGGGAAATTAATTTCACTCCTTCAAGTGTGCTCTCTCGTCAAAAATGAATCGCACACTTTTTTGCTATCGTGGGGGGAAGGAGAGTGCCATCGTTATGAAATTTGGTACAGAATGACCTGCCAAACAAGTCATTTCGCCAACTTTTGGGTATTTGGAAATTCGGTTTGGTGAACAACAGCGAGTAAAAAAGTGGAATTACGAGCTTCGACTCAAGTTGCTACTCGTACTCGCGGGCGATCCCACTGTACCGATGAGGATGTGAAATTCGATAACTGATGCGCTTTAGAAACGATGATCTAGTGTGTGGGGCAGCGCATTTTTAGTTTTGGATGAAAAATGTTTGATTCGATTCAATTGAACGAATTTGAGACGGAAATGTGTGACAGGGGAGTTCAGAATGGGAACGATAAGTGGAATGAGACAGTCGGTGAGATGACAGAAACTGTGAATCATTTTGTGGAAGTTCCGATGAGAAAAAAATATACAGTATTCAAGTTATAGAAAAATTAAACGATTATTGCAGTATTAGTAGTATTAGTAGAATCTTTGGTAATTGCTTGTACGTAGATCGCAAGGAATTTCTTACGCTATCTCGATGCGCGGAAGATTCAATCTACATATCGCAAGAAATCGCTCAAAAAAATAGAAAGAGTAGCATTTCTCTTGCCCCAGTACGAAGCTCAGGGCTTTCTGTGAATAAATTCTAGGCCATTTCGGTCAAGGAAAAATAATGTTCCAGTTAATTGGGATTTCAGAAAATTACTTGAGCGATTCCATTTGATGTCCATATCAAACAAATAGGGATTAAAAAGCCATCCAATAAGCAAAAATGTCTCAAATAGTTAGCTAAATCCCTGCTAAAATTCCAGAAGAAGTTATTGGAAAACTGACTTCTACAGTTTTCCAAATACTTTTGAAGATATTTGTAAAGTTTTCTCAAAGAAATTTCAAAATGGGGCTTTAAAAAGTTTTTTTTAAAGAATTCTGAAGGAATTTCTAAAAATAGCTCTGGTAGAATTTCTGTAGAAAGAATTTGAAAGAATTCTTGGAAGAACCCTTGGATAAGGGTAGGTATCAGTTATCAGAAGGCCGGCTCTGGAGGCACGTTATCCTCCATTTGGGACATTTGCGCCATCGCCTTACATATAAGCCTATTTCATCATTTACCTGAGGGAGAATGGGACAAGGGATGCGAATTAGGAAGGGAAAGGAAAGGGAATAGGAAGGGGTGCCCTAGAAGAGGGAATAAACGCATAAGCGCAACGAGAGCTCTAGCCCATACCACAACGGGTTTAATCAGTGCCCAGAAGAGGACACTGTAAAATGCATGCGCGTAAAGAGAGCCTATAGCTCATTGGAGGTAGCTTGTGACGTCATGCAACTTTCAATATGACGTCATCGGAAGCATTCTCAAAATTCTAGAAATCACCCAAGCAAAAACTACGTTTGAGCGAGTACTTTCTTGAAAACGTGGAAACTGTGGACACGCCAAATTGAGAGGCATGTGAGTTCACATGAATAGGCATGTTAACCAGACGAACATCACATATGTGATAATCCACAATGCGTTTCAAGCATTTCAGAAAGAATGAGGTAACCAGATAAATCTGGAACTGATTCCTTCTTTATGCAACGCACTCATCCTTTCAGGATAAAACTATGGAGTAATTTCATGCCACGGAAATACCCACTAAGGAGTGTATCGGAAAGTAGTTGAAAATGTTCAGAATGCTCTATCTCGAAGCTGGGTTGGTCTTTTCATTTCGGTTCTTCTATGAAATCGTCACAATATAGTTAGGTTTAGAATACCTTGGAAAAATTTGGAAAATATTTAGTATTATTGAAAATATGGTTAAATGAATACACCTCACAAAATAAAAATCTGCACAAAATGCAATTTTGTTAAGATTTTTCAACATTTCAAAAATCTGTAGCGAGTAAAATTTGTACGATAAAAAATCTGGAAAATGTTGATGCTTGTTAATAGTTATGTACACATAACATATCATTCAGCACCGACTTTCAAAATTCATATTTTCGACAGAAAAATCTCCTATATCTACAAAATGGTCCACTCCAAAAACCGTCTATTTTTTGGTCAAACTTTGAAGTTCTGCTTTTAATATCTTAAAAGGTTATAAAATTCTATTTTTTGCTCTAACTTACTCGTCCATAAATTAAAAAACATACCCTATTTAAAAAATGCGAATTTATCATTTTATGTATTTTTTATTTGCGTAAACATGATTTAGAGGAGCATAGAAAAAAGGGGTTCCTTAAAAATGGCCTTTTTTCATTTTTAAGAATTGAGCTTAAATGCAGTGGAGATTTTTCTTGAAAAAAATAATTTGCCTATATCATGAGGATTCTGGAGCTTATTATATTCGCACAAAAAAGTTAACAATTTTCGAACATTATCGAACTTTTTTCGCAATTTAAATTTTTTAGAAGGTGTGCAAAAATTTAAAAACATGCGTTCAGTAATCTAGGTTAAAAGTCCAGTTAAAAGAACATTTTTATAAAATCATAAAAGCCATTTCTTTTTTCAAGGATTTATACAGTATCTCCAAAAATTACTTAAAAGTTGTATTAAACTATTTTTTAGGCTATTTTAAACATTTTCAACTACTTTACGATACACTCCTTAGAAAACTACAAGAGTTCAAAACATGTTTGAAATACTCAAATCCCTCTGGATAAAAATAGGACAAAACCCAATTTGCTCTTGGAGATTTGAAATAAGCAGAGCTTTTTAGTGCCCACTAAGTCAATTATATAGCTACAATTCTCGGGCGGAAACTAAAGATTCGTAACTATACGAAAGAATGGTTAATCCGAAGATATTTTGAACTTGAACAGATCAGAGTTCCATTCAGGAATACCTCTTGCGGTCCGCACAGGCCGCAAAAGACAAGCTTCTTTCAAAGCAATAGTCATGGTATACCACAATGGAGGGCGTTGTAGTAACAAAACCACAACGAAACTCTCTTGGAGTAGCAATGGAAGCGAATTATTCATAAAATGTGTTCGCAACCAATTATTACAGGTTCCCTAGTTTGTTGAGCAGGGACGCCTGAATTTGCAAAGTTTGCGAAGGAACACTCAAAAGTGTAAAGAAGGTTAAATGGAGACTCCTCATCTGACACAAGCCAATCAGTCAACTCATGACAAATTCTGCTCAAGTAGAGTTGGGTTAGGTGCAATTCTATGTTAAGTAACTGTACTACCTAAGTAATCCATCAAACTCAAAGCTACTTCAGATAATATAACTACCGTAGCAATAATGAAAAATATCAGCGAAAAGATGCCGAAAACAAGAGCTTGCTTGAAGGCATCCATAAGGAAAGGTTGAAATATACTGTTAAAGTTACATGCTCGAGGCACTATACTTCATTCATAATAAAATAAGCAAAACTGGCTGGAAAAACTTGTAATTAGAAGGCACGAAATGTTGCTAATTGGCAAATTGAGAGATGAAATTTGTGAAAAAAATCGCGTTCTGGTGGGATTCGAACCCACGACTCCGTATTCGCTAGACCAGCGCTTTAACCAACTAAGCCACAGAACAGGCAATGGTTCTGCGGAATAGAAAGCCAAACTGACTCCGAAGCCGCACCGTGAACACTCCTATTTCACAAACTCATCTCTCTTTTCGGCTTAGTTGCTTAAAGCGCCGGTCTAGCGAATACGGAGTCGTGGGTTCGAATCCCACCAGAACACGATTTTTTTCACAAATTTCATCTCTCAATTTGCCAATTAGCAACATTTCGTGCCTTCTAATTACAAGTTTTTCCAGTATGTTTCAGACATACCAGCAAATCTGATAAAATGCCAGTAAAATGAGCAATATGTATCATTGAAGCAAAACTGGGTTGACAAGGTAACCTATATAGAAGTTACCCTATTAAAGTGAACTTTTTGAAGTAGAGCCACTTTTCTGATAATGTTTGTAATGTAAAGTTTTCCCAAAGAAATTTGAAAATGGGGTTTTGAAAAGTTTTTTTTTAAGAATTCTGAAGGAATTTTTAAAAAATAGCTCTAGTAGAATTTCTGTAGAAGGTATGCAGTGGAAATTTCTGAGAAAACCTATGAAACTCCGTAGAAAACCTTTCGTGGAAATCCGAAAAGATAACTTAAGATATTTTTGGAAATATTTTAAAAAAATGCCCTAATGAAACTTGTGGACGATTTTCTGAGAGAATTCCTGGAAAAATCTTTTTTCGTATAATTGAAGAATTCCGTGTAGGAATTTGCGGAGGAACAAATTGATAATGTATCTATGTAAAGTAACATTTCTTGAAAACTCTGCTGAGAATATCCTACGGAATTTCCGAAGAATTTCTGAAAAAAATAAAATGGCCTTGATAAATTTTCCAAAAGAATATCTGAATTCTTGCTGAAACCCCTGAAAGAATTCATACAAGAATCTGTGGGGAAATTTTGAAGAAATCCTAGATACATTTCTTCGAGTATTTTCAATGGAATCACAGAAATAATCCTTCTGGAATAGGCAGTTCGTTCGAATGGAGCAGTTCGTGAAGAATTACCTGTACAGATCCTTAAAAGAAACACTGGACGAGTTTCTGAGGAAATATTCGGAAGATTTTTCGAGAGAACCCTCGTAATAATCTCCGATGAAATTCGCAGAAAAATTCTGGAGGAACTCCTGGTTATATGTGAAGAACTTTCTAAAGGAACCCATGGAGGAATTTGGGAGGTTAATTTAAAGAATTTGATGAAGGTATTTTGAATGTCATTGTGGAACCACTGGAGGGATTTTCTGAAGAAATCTGTGTAAATTTTCCTATAGAGCAGGAATTCACAAAGAAAAAATATTGAATGAGTGTATTGAGAAATTAATTAAGAAATCTTTGGAAGATTTTCTTGGCTATTCTTTTGAAGAATTTCTAATAAAAACTTTGGAGAAATATTTGAATGATTTTTTTTTATTGAAGAATCCTAGACAGATTCGTGCAGTTGTTTTTCTGAGAATTTCTTCAGAATCTCTATTGAAGAAATTTAGATTTTTTTTTTCGAAGGCTCTCGTGAAAGAAGGATTCGTGAAAGAAATCGCTTGAACATTTTTTAAAGAATTCATGCAATGTATTTTAAATGAATCCCTGGAGGGATTACTGAAGGAATCTTTGAAGGTTTTTTTCTGAATCTAAAGGTATCTATGAATGAATTACTGAAGTATGGAGGGTCTTTAAAGTGAATAATTGGAACATTTTCTGGAGGTATCTCTGTAGGATTTTCTGAAGCAAACTCTGGAGGAGTGTTTCAGGAAGATCTTGGAGAAATTTATGACGTAACTCACGTAAGATTTTGTGAAAGATTCCCTAGATAAGTTTTTTAAGGAATCTGTGGAGATATCCCGGAGCAATTTTCGCATCTCTAGAAGAATTTTGTAAATGAATCCCGGGATACAAATCTGGAAGAAATCCATTGAAGGAATCTTCAGAGAAATTTATGAAGACATTCCTGGAAAGCTTTCTGAACGCTTCTCCGAAACAACGTCTGAAGACATGACTGTGAAATATTCTAAAAGAGTTTTTTAGGTATTTATCGAAAAATTCATGAACGGTTTTATGAAGAAACTTTCGAGATATTTCTGAAGGAATTTCTTCTAGAATTTCGTGAGAAATCCTTGAAGGTGTTTCTGGAGAAGTTTTACAGCATTTTCTGAAATATTTCTGTGCTAAGTTTTTGAAGAAATTTTAGAACAAATTCCTGCAGAAATTTGTGAAGCAATTCTTGGAAGACTTTTTGCAAGAATTCTTAGAGAAATTTCAGTTTTAATCCCTAAAACAAAATTTCCAAATCAATTTCTGGACAAATTTGTGTTGAAAGAATCCATGAAGGCATTAAAAAAATCAACACGAGTCCATAAAAAATGTTTGAAAAAATATCACTTGAAAAACTTCCGAAGTTATCCCTGGATTATCATGTTTAACGGAAATTCTGAATGAATTTCATAAAGAAGTCCCACTCTTTTTCAATCTACGTGTTCCTCTTCTTGGCTTGACGTCTTCACAGGGGCAAAGCCAGCTACTCAACTTGTTGTTCCATGAGCATTTTCACAGTTACTAACTGAGTGGTTCCTCTAAAAATAACTATTTTGCTTTCGTATATCGTGTGGAAGGCACGAAGCCAATCTTTTTCGAAGGAAGTCAAGGAAATTTCACTTACGAAAAGCTCCTGGATCGCTGGGAATCGAACTCCTCTGAATACTCACGCCTTCACAGCTGTGGTAATGGAAGCCCCCATATCTTAATTTATCCAGGGATTCATTTGAGAATTTTTCACAATATTTCTTAATAAATTTGTCCTGGGATCATCGGAAATATCTTCCGGTATTGCAACGATGATTTCTGAAGGAATTGGAAGTGATTTTTTTGTAGATTAAATAATTCCTCCAGAGATTCCTTGCAGTAATTCTCAACGAATAGTTGAAGATTTCTTCTAGAGATTACACGACGACTTCATCCAGGATTTTCATGAGGAATTTGTCTGAGATTCTTTGAGGAATTTCTCCTAGTATTCTTAGGATATATGTAGAGGGATTCGTTGGATTATTTTTTCAAATACTTCTTCAGAAATTTATCTTAATAATTCATCAAAAAATTCTCGAGTTGTTTCCCCGAGAACTACTTCGGGCACGGTGCTTCATTTACCGTCATTATCAAAAAAATATACCATCAAAACCTGAAATGCCATTCTCTTTCTTCATCATTCCTACACCTCTGGACAATTTAAAAAAAAAATAGTTAGACGAAATTTTGAGTTACGCCCTTTTAAAGGGCCTAACCCCTAAAAATCAGGGTTTCTATAGAAAAACATCATATTTTATAACAGAAGCATGTTTATGCCATCAAAATTTGAAACGCCATTCTCTTTCTTTATCATTTCTACACCTCTGGACAAATTTTGAAAATAATCGTTAGACAAATTTTTGAGTTACGCCCTTTTAAAGGGCCTAACCCCTAAAAAATGAGAGTTTCTATAGAAAAACATCATATTTCATAACAGAAGCATGCTTCTGCCAACAAAATTTGAAACGCCATTCTCTTTCTTTATCATTCCTACACCTCTGGATAAATTTTGAAAATAATCGTTGGACGAAATTTTGAGTTACGCCCCTAAAAAATAGGGGTTTTTATAGAATACCATCATATTTCATAACAGAAGCATGCTTCTGCCATCAAAACCTGAAACGCCATGCTCCTTCTTTATCATTTCTACACTTCTGAACAAATTTTTAAAATAATCGTTAGACGAAATTCTGAGTTACGCCCTTTTAAAGGGTTAAACCCCTAAAAATCAGGGTTTCTATAGAAAATCATCATATTTCATAACAAAAGCATGCCTTGAAGTCCCAAATAATAAAACGTATTATTAATAATGCTACAATTTGATACTATGCACTAATATTGGCTATTTGTATTGATGTTTGTATACAAATTGGCCATTACGCTAATATAAGGGAAGTATTTTCAAACATGTGGGAAGCAATCATGTTTGTATCAATTGCCATTCATAGCGTGGGACGTAAGTTTTTTGTATTGCTTTTTTAAAGACAAAACAAGCGATGGCATGTGCCTATCTCATTCGTTAGATTTATTGGTGAATGCTGTTTTCAATTAATAAACATAGAAAATTAAGGATTGCGATGATCAATTGTAATTATAGTTCTATATTTAACTGCTAAACTACGTTACCGAAGAATAAACGTGATTAAACGAAACTAAGTTTTATAATAATTCTACTATAAGTACTTATGACCTTCAAATGGGCGTAACTGGAGAATTTGACCAACATTATTTTTGAAATTCAGTTTATGGGTGTGCATTAACTATATAAGTGAAAAAGTAAATGAACTGTCGTTTATGGTTTTCATTGTATATTGTTCTGGCTATAATAGTAAATGAAGCCAACAACGTCCGTATCCTACAGGTTGAAGAATACTTCCCTTATACTGGCGTAATGGCTAATTTTTATACACAATGCATTCAATATTGTAGCATTATTAATGATACTATTCATTATTTTGGACTTTGAAGCATACTTCTGTTATGAAATATGATGGTATTCTATAGAAACCCCTATTTTTTTTAGGGGTAAGGCCCTTTAAAAGGGCGTAACTCAAAATTTCTTCTAACGATTATTTTCAAAATTTATCCAGAGGTGTAGGAATGATAAAGAAAGAGAATGGTGTTTCAAATTTTGTTGGCAGAAGCATGCTTCTGTTATCAAATATGATGTTTTTCTATAGAAACTCTCATTTTTTAGGGGTTAGGCCCTTTAAAAGGGCGTAACTCAAAAATTCGCCTAACGATTATTTTCAAAATGTGTCCAGAGGTGTAGAAATGATAAAGAAAGAGAATGGCATTTCAAATTTTGATGGCAGAAACATGCTTCTGTTATGAAATATGATGTTTTTCTATAGAAAAGCTGATTTTTTAGGGGTTAGGCCCTTTAAAAGGGCGTAACTCAAAATTTCGTCTAACGATTTTTTTTTTTAATTTGTCCAGAGGTGTAAGAATGATGAAGAAAGAAAATGGCGTTTCAGGTTTTGATGGTATATAACGATAAATGAAGCACCGTGTCGGGGATTCACTGGAAGTTGCATACAAAAATTTATTGGAGAATTCCTCTAGGCACACTTCCAGGAATCTCTTCGAAAAATTATAAAATTTTTCTCGAGGAATTCTTTAGGAAATTCTTAGGTGCATACGTCTTTTAGGATTCATTGTTGTACTTCTCCTAGCATTCTCAGAGGAATTTTTCAAGCAATATTTTTTGAGAAATGCTCCACAGATTTGTTCAGGGATTCATTCACCGATTATCCAAGTATTCAAATGAGAATTCCTTCAGGGATTTTTTCAGAATATTTTTTTGGGACATTATTCAGGAACTTTTTGAATGTCCCAAAGCAATTACTTTGAAAATGTCCTCAAGGAATCCGTGGGAATTTAGTATTAATGAATGAACTAAAAAGTGAATGATCACGGGTTCGATCACAGCCCGGCACTTATTCAGTTCCTAAAAACAATGAAATTGGTCATGTGGTTTTGTCAGATTTGACCTCTTGATAATTCGATATGGGTCATTCCACACCAAGTGTACACACCGCGTTTTATCGACCATCACGGATTTTGACCAATCTTGTTGTAATATTCGTTTAAAAAAAGGAAGGAAAAAAATACAAATTTTGGTGTCGATCGGACCATCCCTCGGCTCATGGCAGCACCCCTAGTCTTTGCCATTACTAGAAAAATCCAAGTTTTCTCTTCCTTTCCTTTTCTTAATTTTTAGCTTTGAAACTATAACATAAACACATTTTTGACCTTCATCTTTTTTGAAGAAAATTGTCAGAGGAATCTAGGTTTCGATACAATGTTGGCAAATATGTTATGTCAACTAACCGTGACTAAGGTGGACGATAGGGCTAAGTATATGATGATTTTTGTTCTGCCGGTCACTGTAACTGTTTCTCACTACAATTTGAAGATGTTTTTCTTATTTATATTTATATTTATATTTATTATGTTTATCTTCATATTGTTGCCTGAGTCAGCTTTATAATTATTTTCTTGAAGTTTACGACACTTTCATATATACCCAGTCCCAACATATATATGCTCGCGTATTTCGCGGAGTAGTAAATCATTCACTACTTCAATATTCACGGCAAACCATTCGTAGCAAATCGATAGTTTTACAAGAACCTCTCCCATGTTCGAATCGAGCCGAAGTCAAGTAGCATCACCATCAACGTTGTTAATTATGTTCCACCAACTCCAACCGTTCCGTAGCAAGCGAACGCCACCACCACCCACAATCCATAACGAGAACCAGTATTATCATATGTGCAGCAGAGCAACAGCAGCACAACCTGCTTGGCACCGTTCGACAATGTGTCCGCGCGCTGAACAGGACACGTCCCGGACGGGCGAGCCCTACCTTCCCGTGTCGTTATTATAATGTTGATCGTAATCAACTGTTTCTTGCTTATCCCAACTTGCCTTGAGTTAACGTAATTGTGCGCCCATCCCGCTTTGCAATTAGGTTCCACCAACGACCGCCGGTCAGCCCCAGGCCAGTCAGTCAGTCAGTCAAGCTATCCACCCACCCCTTCGGTGTAGGAAGGTAACTGATAAAATGAGAAAGTGAACGACGGAAAGGCAAAAAATCCACCGTTAGTCACTCACACTCACTCAAACCCCCCCAACGGGCGCTGGATGCCTGTTCCCGGACCGGGATCGAAATGAAGAACGACGGGTAACAGAATTTAAAACACCCACACCTTATATCATTATAGCCGGCGATTATAATGCGGCAGATAGATAGTGACTGGCTAGCAAGCAGTCAGTCAGAGCGCCAGTGGTGCTACGGGGGAGGTCATCATGCAGAGCAGCCCCTTCATCATCATCGACGGCGTGGTTGAGCTCCTCTTCGCACCAACCGGAGAAATGTGGAGCAGTTCGAAGTCGGAGGAAGCCTTGTCTCATCCTTGATCCTCCATGTGTGCTTCATACATCATGAACAACGGTCCACATCCACACAGCCGGAATGCCACGGCTTAGCGGAGTTGGTTCATTCGTGGCTACTCGACGAATGTGGAAATGATGAGAAGGTGATGCAACCTGCTGCAAGGGGAAATATCTTTTCAAAAAGCGCGATTACGATAGAGCGATGCATGGAGCAGCAGACATCGACGCGACGGCGTGTATCTACTAGAGACGATATGACCATCCAGCGAACCGAGAGAAGAGGTTCGAACGATACACATACTTATCGAAAGTCATCCGCCCGGCTAGCATCCACCCCCCCCCCCCCCCCCCCCCACACAACACCCAACACTTCGAATCTCATCGACGTCGGACGACGACGCGTCGCAATCGATTCGATTCCGAGGAGGGTGGTTTTGGAGCAGAAAACGAACGGAGATGATTCCTGATGGCGATTCAGCCCCGAGCCACCCCCTCCCACAATTTTCGCAACTGACTAACAAGAGCACTGCTAGCTGACCGTGTACTGATTACGTGATATTGGCGTTCTTCCTCTTCATTTATGAGCTTTTCGAATTTTACATGGGTGGTAATCATAGTTTCGTAGATGTATGTAGTGCTTTTTGAGCTTATTCGGTAATTATGGTTTTTTTACATTTCAAGGTTTTACAAAAAAAAAAAAAAAAATTACAGATTATTGGTCAGCGAGTGCATTGCTTCTCTGTGGAGTGATTCTAACGGATCAGGCCCATGCACAGAAAAGGCGACAAGGGTAGGGTTTGTCGTTATTTTGACAAAGGGTGGAGGGAGGGGCGCTTAATGTATAAAACGTCGGTAATAAGAGGAGTTTAACCCCCAAAACCCCTCCCTTGTGCACGGGCTTGTAACGGATCAAATAATCAACCTTCGGTGGTTTGTCAATCCACGCCTTACCCAAGTAATCAGAAAGCGTTAAAAATAGCATTTATAGAACGCTTTATTAATGCTTATAAGCCGCCTTGAGCGCTACTCAAAAGCAGGGTTTGGAAAATTCAGCAACGTCGTTTTAAAATTTCAAAGAAGCGTAACGCCTGCAGAATACGACTACAGCTGTTGCGATGATGTGCACTGGTTTTATTTCCTATATAAAAAATGATTGGCATGTGACTTCAATTCCAAACCATAAAAGAATTTGTGTTCAAAGAGATATTTTCTTTGTATATAAAGCATTTTCCTTCTCTCTTTCGGTCTATAAGTTATGAACCGCCCAAGGATCCACTTATTCGGCACACGATGTATAAGGAACGGTAATTTTTGAATGACCATGTTCCCCATCCAAACCAGCTACAGAAATGCTTCCTCCGGTGATTTCTGACAAGGTAGGGATACAACATGTAAAAAAAACGGCATGTGCCATTAAATACATAACATATCTCCCATACTATTTGCTCGTAGCATTTGTGGAGCATTTAAAAAGCATTTTCATTGCTTCGAGCGGAAACCTCTCAGGCAGTCGAAATGCCAATTAAAAGTCGAAAGCAGCTTAGTAGTCTGTTGTACAGCTTGTTCAAATGCTTGGTGGTTATCTGGGTACACCTCGTCCTTTTTTTACGTTCACTATTGGATGAACGATAAAGATTTCTAACACCAAGACAATGGACAAACTTAACATTTTTATATTTTTTGAAACATCTTTACAATTGACAGTTTTAGAAAATTATAAAAATGTTAAGTTTGCTTATTATCTTGTTGGTAGGATTTCTCCTCGCTCAGCCAACGATGGACGTAAAACGAGGTTGAAATGTGGTAATAAATACTTCTTCCCAAAACTACTGTGGAAATCCAGAGGGGTCCTCGGTTTCTGGTTTGCGGTTACGCTGTATGTATTTTCAAGTAAAATTAAAGATAACAGCTTTCAAAATTCATCCAGGAATTTCTTCAATGATTCATCAAAGGACTACTCCAGATAATTTTTCATGTATTCTTACCACGATTCTTTCAGAAAATCTTTTAAGCATTCCGCCAAGAGCTCATCTACGAATTCGGCCAAAAATGTATCCAGTAAACTATGTATTCAAAACATGTTTTAGGCTCTCCTTATCCCTCGGGCAATTGCGCTGTTGTATTTTGTACAACACGTTGACAAAATCTCGCTTTTTGTACTCAGCATAAGCGTGGTGCTGATTTCACTGTGGATTACTTGAAAGATTTTACCAGCGATTTCACACAAGTCATCTCTGCATGTGTCCAAGGGTTGCTTCTAGATTTATTTCAAGGATTTCTTCAGCAATTCCTCAAAGCATTGGTCTACAGAAATTCTTCTAAGGAATATTTCAGCAATTTATTGAAGGATACCTGCATGATATTTACCACGGATTACTCCACGAATTTATTTGAGGATCCCTCTTGAAAATCATCTGAAGCAATCTACCAGAAATTCTTCAAGGATTACTCCAAACTTTTCTTCAGAGTTTCCTGCAAGGATTCTTCCTAGGATTCTTTCAGGCATTGCTCCAAACATTTCTGTATGATATTCTCCAACGATTCAATCCGGAATTTCTCCATGAGTTCTTCCAAAGATTCTTCCAGCAGGAAGTCCTTGGACATTTTTGTTGAAATTTATCTAAAAACATCATTTTAACTAAAGACTCGTCCAGGAGCTCCTTCACAAAATATTTCAAGAATTTTTCTGAAAAATGCTCCAGGAGTTCTCCCAATGGTTTATCCTTGTTTTATGTCAAAAATTTTTCCAGGCATTCTTCGAAGATCCCTCCAGAAATTTCTTCTGGGCATGCTACAGTATTTTTTCTACGGATCCTCCAAGCTAAAGCTAATGGAATTCATTCATTTATTCTCCCAAACCTTTTTCGAAAATTTCTTGAATGATTCCCCCAGAAATTTACCCAATGTTAACTGCAGGAAGTGCTCGAAGGAATTGCTCTAAAAATCCCACCAGGAATTCCTCCAAGGTTTCCAACAGATATCCACCAGAAATTTTTTAAAGTATTGTACTGTATTCCATCAGGAATTCCTCGACCATTCCTCCAGGTATTTCATCTGAAATTTCTCCAGGGATTTCTCCAGAAACTCCACTACATAGAATTTCAACCTTCACGAAATTCCCCTAGAAGTTCCACCAGAAATTACATAAGAAATTACCCCAATAATTATACCAGGAGTTCCTCCAGAAATTCCATCAAGAGATCCTCTAGAAAATCCGCCAGTTTCTCTTTGTGTAGTTTCTCCAGGAATTCCACCAGGCGTTCATTCACGATAACCACGGTAAATTTTTCATAGAATTCTACCAGAAAATCCATCAGGATTTCCTTCTGAAATTCTACCAGGTTTGTTCTCCACGAATTCCAACAAAAATACCTCAAAGGGTTTCCACCAGAAATCCATTTCCCAAGTAACATTTTTTAGCCAAATATACTGGAAGAGGTTCTAAGAACCATAATAAAACTATATTGAATTGTATTAAGATTTATGCAGCTTTTGAAAAACCGCTACAAGACTAATTGGCTATTAGAATGTTTCTTGGGTTAGGAATCCTTCTGGCATTTCCACCAGGAATTTCTCCAAGAGTTTCTCCCGGAATTCTATAAGAAATCCCCCAGGAATTCTACCACAAATTTTTCAAGGATTTTCTTCCAGGAATTTCTCCAGCTGTTTTACAGAAAATTTTACCAGGAAGTCTTCTAGGTATTCCACCAGCATTCTATCAAGAGTTCGTCCAGGAAATCCACCAGGTGTAGTTTCTAGAGGAATACCTCCAAGAATTCCTTTAAGTATTCCGCCAGGAATCCCTCTAGGATTTCCACCAGGATTTCCTCCAGGAATTCTTCAAAGTATTCTGCCAAAAACTCCTCAAGAAATTCGACCAGAAAGTTCTTCCAAGAAATCTTTCAGGTTTTTTCTCGAGAAATTTCAACCAAAATGCCTTCAGGAATTTCACCAGGAGCTACTTCATCAATTCATGCAAAAGTTTCTCTAGGACTTCCTCCATCAATTCATGAAGAAGCTTCTCTAAGACTCCAGGGTTTTCACCAGGAATTCCTGCATGAATTTCATCAGTTTTTCTTCCAGAAAGCTCCAATACCACTACAAGTCCCACCATTTGAAATTCTACCAGGGTTTTTCTCCTGGAATTCCGACAAGAATTCATCCAGGATTATCACCACGAATCCTTTTAGGATTTCCATCAGTAAATTTTCCAAGGATTCTACAGGAATTCTGCTAGAGATTCATCACGGAATTCTGTTAGGAATTACTCAAAAATCCACCTTAAATTGAACCAGAAATTCCTCCAACATTTGACCTGAAAATTCTCTAAAAATTTACACCGTGAATTTCATTAGAAGTTAATGAAATACGCAAGGGAAGCCACCATTAATTCCTTGAGGATTTCTTCCAAGAATTTCTCCATGTATTCAACCAGGAATTCCACTAGGAATTTCCCTAGGAATTCTACCAGAATTGTTACCTGCAATTTCTCCAAGTATTTCACCAGAAATTCCTCTCTGAAGTCCATCAAAAATTCCTCCCAGAATCCCACTAAGAAATCTTTCAAGTATTTTACTAGGGGTTCTTCCAAAAAAATGTTCAGGAATTCCTCTAAGTATTTCGCTAGGAATTTCCTTGGAATTCCATCAGAGATTCCTCCAATACTTCTACCAGTTCCAGGAATTCCGCAGAAAATTTTCGAGAATTTTTCCTGGAGCTATTTCTGGAAGAATTTCTAGAGGAATTCCTGTTATAAATCCTATAGGGATTCCTGGTGTAGTTTCTATAGGACTCCTTTCGAAATTCCAGGACAAAAAGTCCATCGAAAGTCCATCAACAAAATTATAGCAAATCAATAACCTGGTTTGCATTTAGTTACAAATTGATATCACATTTTGATATTAGTTTATCTAGACATAATTTGATTTTAAATTTTGTTTTCGTTTTGCTCTAAAATTATTGTTAATGTTTAATTTTAGGATGGTTTATGATCGTTAAGTAAACTATGTAAAATAGTTCTAGGGATATATCATTAATACAATTATGTTATTGCATTAATGTTTTGATATCAACTGAAAAATTCTGCAATCAACGATTTTCCATTTTTCTTCTACTGATAACAAAAACAGTTAACAATTTGCTATCAATAACAGCAGGAATTGTTTTTACTTTGCTGTCACAAGAACATTTTCAGCTCACATTTTTGATGCCTTAAGGTTGAAGGATTCATCATTGACATAACCTTCATCATTGAAAATTCAAAAGCAGTTTTCCTGTTCAATTCCGCAGTGAAAATGTATTCACTGTATTGTGGATGAAGAATCGAGTGCAGTGAATATATTTTCAAAGTAAACATTCAAGTGTTGAGCGAGAAAACTGCTTTCAAATTTTCAATGATGACGATTGTGTCAATGACGAATCCTGCAACCTTATCCGGTAAAACGACTAAAACGACAACAATCTGAGTTATCAAAATGTGCAATATCACAATAACAACAACTAGAAAGGCACCATCACCGCTAGGTGGGATGTTTAGTGTTTCTCATTTATTGTAAACTAGCTGTACCCGGCAAACTTTGTCTTGCCTACTGCGTTTTTTGACGTTTCAAGTTTCTATCCAAGACCAGGCCCCCGGTCACACAATGTATGGAGTGTCAATTTTCAAAAACTCTCATTTTCTCCATGTTTTTTGCCTCATAAACCTTCCTTGGGTGAAACCTAATAGAACAAAACTAAGACGACCAAAATCGGACCTTCCGTTCGCAAGTTATGCGCGGTCCCACGTATGCCACTGCATTTTTATATATATAGATAGATACCCAGTCAACCAGGGATCGTATAAGATGTTGCATAAGATGTGAAAGTGGAGGCGATATGCGTACATTTTACATGCGCCTAAATGGAAGCATGCACGTATATGGCCTCCACTTTATTATCATATGCAACATCTCATACGATTACTGTTTATCTGGGTTTGGTTTTCTCCAATGTTTTACCCTACTAGGTAAGAGACCGAAGCAGGCTGTGCACGCGAGCGGTTGCGTTTTCATAACCTTCACGCGTTGTTTAAAATGGGAGCAAGCCGTTAGGCCGAATGGGTCGTTAGGCTGAATAGTCGACAAGAATACCTGGAAGCGAGCTGGGGGTAGCATATTACTTTCAAACTATATTCAAACAAATATTCATCATATATGGAGTCAATTAAAGAAATCGTGAGAGGAGATAATCGCAAAATGAAGTTCCGACGTAGAGAGGGTTGTTGAAGGTTGAAGGACCAATATATACAAAAACTAAACTGATTGTCGAAGACAATAGCTGAAGTTCGGAAAGGAGCTCTATAAGTGTAATTACCATCATGTGTCATACCATCATTATCGCTCACTACTCTCGAGCTTGAATGTGCACGAGAGGAGTTAAAATTTTTTGAAAAAGCAATATGGAAACTGACATTAGCCGGTGAATCACATAGAGGAGAATGTGTTACGTCAAGATGGCCGAACTGTAGCAGGCTGTGATTTATTTAGCTTGCAAGTTATGACAGAATAAAAGATTCAGTACCTGCAACTGCACACCTTTCTTCACTACAGTATAAAGATATTGCATTTAGAAACATTGCTATTCTACCTAACCTAAAAGCATCAACATCATTGTCCCCTCATTCTACCATTAGCAGGGTAGAAAAGTAAAAGCATCACAAGGGCATAACTAGTTCGATATAGTAGAATAGAATACATTTGAATGCTGTACAAAGTACAGCTGTCAATTGGAATCGCTTACGTAGTGTCCTAGTGGACAAAAAAGTTTATAATTAGGTTAAGTGGTTAAGAATACTAACAAGCATAACAGCTATGAAATTTTTCATCGGATATTTTTCCTTCTTTAAAACATAGGCTTTTCTTTCTAGTTTAACTGATCTATTCAGTTTAAGTATTATGTACAACCATTAACTTTTTCATCAAAGTTTTACCTTCTTCTGAACATAGGATGATTTTTTTTTCTGTTTTACTTATATAAGCATTACAACTATCAATTTTTATCGGAGGTTCTTCCTTCTTCTGAACATAGGCTATCCTTTCTAGTATCTGGTTCTTAATTAGCTTAAGCTTTTGAGAATAAAAAAGCATAAGAGCTATTAAATTTCACATAGGATATTTTCCTTCCTTTAAAACATGGGCTCTTCTTTCTAGCTTAACTGTTATACTCACTATGAGCATTACAGCTATTGAATTTTTCATTGAAGGGTTTTTCTTTTTGTAAACACAGGCTGTTCTTTCAAGACTGTTATACTAACTATAAGAATTATAGCTATTAACTTTTTCACTCGGGATTTTTCCTTCTTTAAACATAGTTTTTCCTTCTTCTGATCATAGACTGTTTTTTTTAAATTTAACTGTTTTTCTCACAACAGTTATCAAATCTTTCATCGGCGATTTTTCCTTTTTCTAAACATAGCCTTTTTTCTAGTTTACCTGTTATGTTATAGTAAGTATAAGCATTACAGCTAAAGATATTTTCATCAGAGATTTTTCCTTCTTTTAAACATAGTCTATGCTTTCTAGGTTTTGGAGGACTCGATTTAATTGAATTTAATCATGCTAATCATGTTCGTACTGGAACTCTGAATTTGTGCTCGGTGTGAGCATTATTGAGATTTTCAAACATGAAAAAAATATTACTGTGTTATTCAATTATCTTGAATGATCAGTGGTCACTCAAATTTTAAAGTCGAAGACCATTTCCCTCAAACTTTAAACAGTTTCTTACCATCCAGTTGCCCTAGCAAATCGTTCAACCTAACAACCCATTTGTCCTAGTGACCTGTTCGGCCAAACGACTTTACGGCCTAACGGCTTTCGGCCCAACAGGGTAGAACCTCCGTTTTCGTTTTGCTGCCGGAAATGCCAATGGAAATCAACAATGTTGTCACGATTACACCGTAAAGCGTATAACTCTGTGGGTTCGTTCCTACATATCTGTTTAATACTGTTGTGCCTACTTAAGCGTTGGTCAATTGTATCCATAGGGCTTTTTTCTGCCACTTATTACACCTAACTTCTGGTGATAAAGGAAACAACCCTCGTAATGGCCATCTAAGACTGCACCGCTTGAAAATTTGTGCTTGCTAATGCTAATACTATTTTGGTTTTAATTAGGTAAAACATAGTCTACGATCGACAAAATTCCATTTCCATCTGAACAGGATTCATTGATGATAGATACAAAAATCAAATTTCCTTTTTACAGTGTAGTCTAATGTTGTCTTTTTTCAGTAATTAAATGCAACTATTTTGCTGAAATCATGCATATCTTTGATTTGATTTTCAGGATATCAACGATGTTTGTACCGCAACTGAAATTTATTGAAAAATGGAAACAATTATTAGAAAATAGAATTTCCGCGATAAATGCAACTCACTCACAAACTCCAAGTGCCCATTTGCATGACTAAAACTAGCCTCTCACAGCAAGCACTTTGCCAAAGTGCAATTAGGTACCAGTAAGTGCCACAAAAGCAGCAAACCACGGCCTACTGTTCTGCAAACGCACAGTAGCGCAAAGTGCACACGAGCACAAATTAATTAACGAAAAAATATTCCTGTAATAAGATAACGTTTATCATCGTGTGCAGCCAATGCACATGGGACGTTTTTAATTTCATATTTGTCCTTTTCCGGGTTGTGTGGTTCATGGCTTCGAAGGCCACCGCCGCCGGTCTGCGGAGAATAGTAGTTCGAAGACAACAAAAAAAGACAAATAAATTGAAGTTAAATAAATGGCGCTGCTAGGAGCAGCTCGTATCGGAATACTGCATGGTTTGCATATGCGTTCCGTTGTTGGCATCGGGGTTTGCTCTGCTGACCAGTTGGTGTCGTTCCACCACCAAGGGGTGTGTATATAATATCATTAAAAAATCCATTTTACACTGCCACCGCGAGAGAAACGATTTTTTTCGCAGCTTCCGGCGTATTCTACTCTACGGCAGGATGAGGACTTCTGGATCCGATTTCTCGCAGCGATATAAATTCTCGTGGCGGGCGCCCCTTTTGCCTTATACCTTATACGGTATAGTCGGTCGCTGTAATGCCAATAAAAGCAATACACATTTTTCGGTTATTCTTTTTTTTCGGAAGCCAGGTTGGACAGAGAACGGACGCGTACATTACTCTCGGGGTCTGCGACGTTGTCTGCAACTGGGCGAAAAGAGGCCATGGTCCAGACTTGCCATCCGCGGAAAATAATGCACATGGCTTAAAAAATAAATTAAAATACCGAAGCATAGCTATACGCGATGTGGAAACGGTTGTCTCCTCTGAGGGAACAGTTCTGCGGGCTCACTCCGCCTTCTAGTGCAGGGGTTCCCAATCACTTGCATATCGGTCCTTCATAAGGTTTTAATGGTTCTTAAACTGTATAGATTTTTGATTAGTTTTGGGTTCTGAATTTGGGCACAACCAACTAACAACATAGTTGGAAATATACGTAGACAATCCCCTGTTATTGTTATTCTCCTCTATTACCTTGAGTCTGTTATTCTCATGTAAAAGTAGAAAGTTTTGCTAGATTCAGTTTATAACCCATTTCTCATTACAAGAATCGTCTAACTATTGGAATCATCCCCGTTTGAGAATCTCTGTGCCATCACAAGCATCCAGGATATCTGTAAGAGAGTCAGTTGCCTGTCCGAATATTTCGGCACACCCACCAGCTTTTTTAATCGCCTGCTCCTGTACACTTTGCCGTAAGTTGAGAGGGGGTCTCACCCTCCCAAAGCCAAGCAGTATTTTTTTTGCTTTCCTCAATTCTATTCCCCACATTCACGATCCTTGGGAGGATAGGGGGCGCAATACATCCCAATCGTGACGCCTCGCATGGCTTGGCAGCAGCATGGTCTCCTTCGACGGTTCTCGCAAAGGTGGTCAGCAGCGGAGGCGATGCTCATCAGGATCATCATCGTTGTCGTCCACCAGTACAACCGCGTCATCATAGTCAAGCCATGGTGGTGGTGATGCCATGCCAAGCGTGAAAAAAGTCAATCCCGTAATAAAGCATTAGCATTGCACACATTATGAGCATTGAATGGTACCCGGTGGTGGTAGTTGGTCACACCAGACGTAGTCGCGAAGCGCGAAATGAGAAATATGTGTTGTGTTCACGCTCACGTGAAAGAGGTGAATTGTGGGTGGATGGATTAAGAGGGGTGGGGTGGTGTTAAGAAAAATACGTCGAATTCTCGTGTCGCTTGGGGAGAAAGATCCCCCGAGATGTTCCTGTGGAGTGGAAGGGGATGTCAGTATTACCTTTACCTGCTTTAGACAAGTTTCCTCAAATAAACTACCTACAAGGTTAGCTCAAATAATAAAACGAAAACATAAGTTGTTTAACCAAACTTCAAATTCTCCTGTAATTCGATTAAGAATTTCTATTCAATCAGTTCATTTTTGCCTTTCTCGTACACTAAGACCAAGCCCACCCGTGGGCTTAATACTACACACGCAACAGCACGTCGTTAACGATTTTTAATTTCGTTATCAACCCATTTTCGCACCGGTCGTTCGTTTCCATGTGAGTAAAATAATGATCGGTCGCCTTTGCGCACCGGTGGTCTCTATTCTCTCCGTACCATCGGTTTTTTGCACTTCTGTAAATCATCGCAATATTTTGTGTATTTCTATGGGGTTATTGCAAATCTTATTCAGTATAATAATTTGTGCTCATATTATGAAAGATAAGGTTTTGGATAAGACTGAAAACTGTTAGTAAAAATTGAATTCAAATAAATAATTCCCTTGGAGATTTGTACCAGTTTTGGTGCATTTAAAGATATCATTTTCTCAATAATTTATGATTGTATTTAATCCCGGAATTCAAGCAATCTTTTTTTAAATTATATGTTTGTTGCTTACTGTATGACTTGTAGGTTGAATTTTTATCTAAAATAATATCCATCTCTTCAATATCCATGTTGCCTTTCTCGCAAGAAATGTATCTGAATTTGAGATTATGAGCATCTTTTTTAATAATTAGGTTTATTGAATAATTACATCCCTTACATTTCCAACACATTTATAACGTAGTTGTCTCCTTTACAACTTCGCGTAGGTCAAGATTCTTGAATCCCGGTCATAGTAGAAGCTGAATTCTAACAGTCTGCGATAAGTTTGCGCAACCTTTTTCATTAACGTGTATTTTAACATCAGCTAATATACTCAGTCACAACCTTTTAGTTACAAAGCATCAATCGGAAATCTTAATATATATTGCGATCTTTTGGATGCTGGTATATGAATATTTTGTTGGATGCAGATTCTATGCGCTTGAAGTAGACTGCGTATTTGTCAAAGTACATAATGAGCCCACTCTCCTTTTTGGCGCTTCATACAATAATTGATATATTTTAACATCCAACACCTTGCTTTTTCTATAACGAGGAGCCTACAATATGGCAGTCCTGCACACCGCCTATTTTAATTGATGAAACTTGGCAGCTCGGCTATATTTTTTTTAGATTATTATCGGTATAATTAAAGTTTGTTTTTACAAAAAAAAATACTGAAGTGTTTCTATGATATCTGAATTGAGTTAGGTACAGTCAAAGCATCTTTAAAAAATCGTAACTACTCTTATCTAATCTTATACATACGCAGTCAGTACGGAATCACCCTGAAAAGCAATCGTGTTACTTCTCTTGTCAATTGATGCTTGCAGCATATCATAGATATGACACATGCATCAAAGCGACCAGGTCTACTGTGTTGTATTTACGCGCAAAGATGATTCTTCGAAATACTTGGAGTACAGAATATTTTCTTTCGGCAAGGTACTTCTCGAATTTACAGAGGAGGAAGGATGCGTGGACATATTGTACCAAACGATTATCTGGATCATGTTGATGAATATGTTTAAATATATGAAAATGTGGATAAAAGAGATGTGAATAAATGTGTAATATTGGAAAGATCTCCCCAATTGTTGGGTTGTTTTTGTAGATCTAATGTCAAACCTCCTATTCTGTATGATAGGTGTTATTCGCATGGGGTCTTCGCAGATTTTTTTTCTGCTTTGCCTTATTGTTTCTACAAGGGTGAAGTTACCCATTTCGCTCACTTTCTTCCTAATGTCTCGTTTATTTAATTTATATTTTTAAATTTATATTTAATAAACCACCCACTGACAACCACCATTTTCAAAAACAGCAATCAAACCAAAACTCCTTTGCCTTTTTCGAAATATTCACTACAAAACGAAAGGCGAGGCACAGCACTTTCAAAGCGGGGGATCTCAGCCCGGAAAGTGAAGAAAAAAAACCTTGTGGTCACTTATTACCGTCAAATGGTATCTTTCCGGGTTAGAAAATACGCACATCTTCTCACCGGAATCTGCGACGGGTGACGATAATTTTGGAACTTGTCGTAACGAACTTCGCGAGTTATTAATTTGGACATTTTTCTAAATGTGCAAAACCAAACTTTACTTGCTGCGTAGCAACCCCGGCTCAAACATGTACGTGTTAAAATAGCAAAACTCACTGAATCACTATACATTTCTTCAAATATTAGTTTCGAAACGATCGGCCGAATCAAAAACTAAAGGTGTGATTATGAATAATCGTAACTATTTTTATAAGAAAATCAATACATTTTCGTTATGCATGATCCTACAATTGGCGAAGAAGGGAAAACTTTATTCATAACATACGTAAGCAAAGCTTGTCAATTTAAACCTATTATTTTTCTGCGTTTGTATTGTCACTCTATCACAATTGTATGTCAGACAATTTGTTGTGTTATTCGTGTAACGATCTATGATGTTATTTGGTTGAAAATTTCAAAGCAAGTAAAAATAAAAATTTTAAATATTTGATGCAAACTAAAATAAATTCCTACCTATACAAAACAAGAAAATCATTCTCTAGAAACTATATACTAGGCAACAAATCCATACTCATGTTCTTTCGTCTCCTCTTTACGCTACCCAGAGAGCTAAACGCGAGAGAGCGCACGAGCCTACGAATAGAGACCGTACTTTGCGTGTCTCTATATTCTAAGCCCTGCTACGAACCGTACGTAAACTTTTCGCTTTCGAGCCCTACTTAGCAGCGACCGGTGCGGTTCGCTTCCTTGTTCGGGGCTCTACTTAACGTTAAAACGCTTGATTGAGCCCATGAGTGGGCTTGGTCTTAGTGAGTTTCCTTTTTGTAAATGTTGGCTGGGTATAAAGCGGAGTTATCATTTGTCGTGCTCATCTAACCTTTCGGCATTTTCATATTATACCTGAAAGTCATCAAAGAAATTCGCCAAAAAACATCGGCATGAACCCCTTACATGCACTTCAAAAACTTTAAGAGTACAGCTACAAACTCTTAAATTAACTCCAAAAAAATAAAGATTTACAATTCCTTAAAAAAAAGGGAAAATAATGTAGTGAACGGAAATTACTTGAGTGATTCCATTTGCGGTCCATTCCTCGCTTTAATGGTGAATCCCTTTCAAGAAATTCATTGGAAATTTAAACTATTTCAGAAAGGTTTAACCAGAAACTTTTCCATGGAACAAACCGAATGTGTCTTAATCGATTTATTCTGGGATTTCCAATATTTTTTTATAGAGATATCTCCTGAGAAAGCTTTCATAATTTTCAAAAACTTTTGCTAGTACATCCCACATCATATATGATCTAATCCTGTTATTCTCCATAACTCTGCTAAAACTTCTTATCGGGAATCTAAAGTAAAGATTTTTTTACATTTTTTTTTTTCATTTGGTTCCATCAGGAAATTTTGCCAAAATTATTAATGGTCCCGCGTTCAAAGCATCTTCCCAAGTAACACGCTTGTAACAGAAAAGCCACGGCGGTACAGTTTTTTGTTGCGCAGAAGTCACTGTGACTTACTTCTAGCAAGTACGTGTTAATTTGTAAGAAGTAAGTAACAGTGACTCCTGCGCAACAATAACCTGCGCCACCGTGACTCTTCTGTGACAAAAGTGTTACTTGGGCTTTTGGAAAATGTCCTTATGGTAGGTCCTAGATAAGAGGTATATTGGCTAAAATATAAACGACTCATAAGAAAGTGATCATTCTTCATAAATAATTCGAAAAGTCCCAGTGAAGAAACAGGGCTATGAGCAGTAATAAATAACAAAATTTCCATAAACAAATAAGAAAATGCATAAATAAATCAAAAGTATCCATAAATAATTGATTTTTGGGCAATTAAAAACGTTAAAAATGCAATGAATAATTCAACTGTTGCAACAAAAAAGCCAATTTTCCCACCAGAAAACTTCGAATTTTCCATAAATAAATTCGATTTTTCCATAATAAATTAGAAAATTCACAATAAAAAAATATCTAAAAAGCAATTAATAAATCAAAAAGTGCAATAAATAAAAAAAAATTATCAATAAATGTCAAATAACGAGCAATAAACGTAGATGCATTTTGAGCCAAAAAAATTATATAGTTTATGCGGCGAAGCCGCATAGAGGATTGGGGAACTGAGGCAGCAGAAAGACGCCGAAGTTTCCGATATCCGATGGACCGCAACTGCATCGATTCAGTTCTAGGCAAACCACAGATTCAAGAATTTGCCCGGTATAATGCAAACATAAATGTTATTCCTTTTTCAGGTCCGACGAGCGATAGCGAGTTCGGACAGCAAGCAATTGCTCGGTAAATTGCAATCATAGTTACGCAAACTTTTCAGTCGTTTCAGTCATATATAAGTGTGATTCAGCATTTCACTGTCTCATACTTTCCTGCATTTGTTTTTCATGGGTAATTTCGTCATTTTTTATTGCATTTTTTATTTCTTTTTCGATATTTTTTTATTGCGAATTTTCTAATTTATTATGGAAAAATCGGGTTTATTTATGGAAAATTCGAAGTTATGTGTTATGGTGGGAAAAATGGCTTTTTTATTGCAACAGTTGATTTATTCATTGCATTTTTGACGTTTTTAATTGCCCAAAAATCAATTATTTATGGAATTTTTTTATTTATTTATGCATTTTCTTATTTGTTTATGGAACTTTTGTTATTTATTACTGCTTACACCCCTGTTTCTTCACTGGGATTTTTCGAATTATTTATGGGAAATTTTGTATTTATTATGGAACTTTTAATTGTCCTCTATACCTTGTACCTTGTACCTCTATACAACCAAAACTCGCGCTGCCGTTACTATTATATGACATGTGTGTTGCTTGGGATGGTAGGGATAGGAGTTGCTTGAAAGAGTTCAAAGTCCTCAATGGGGTTTGTATTACGCGATACCCAGACTTTACCGTGCCTTCGATGCCAGTAATGTCCTAGCTCATCTGGTCAAAGGATATAGACGCATATACAAAACGTTTTTGCGAGGCGTCGCAAAAGCAGTGAATCGAATATTGGCATTTATTGTTCCAGAAAACCCTTCACGGAACTTCGAGCTGGTGAAGTCATCCGATACCAGCACGTTACTTTCTCTACTGCTACTCAAACCCACGACCTGTCTAGTGCCCTGAGAATGCGAATTGACATGTTTGCGTTCACGAAAACAGGTGTAAGTACTCCAAGTGGGTGGACATCTCGGAGACGACAACCAGTACTGTCAAATTGTGTTGCTAAAAAATTAGGCTTTGATGCGAGTCATTCTGTTTCAATAACTTTTTAGAATTTCGATCATATAGATATAAGTCATTAACAAGACGCGACGCGAGATAAGACATGACACTTATGGTTCTTAAAATTGTTAAAATAATAAAAAAAAAAAATTTATTGTCGGCCGGTTTCAGGCTCGACGCAGCCCATCTACGGAACAGTGTACAACCAGTTGAATTATTTTTTAGTTTCCAATTTACCAGAAATGCTGAAGCTGAGTATCACTTGTAGCATCTTTGTCTAAGGCAGGCAGACAAAGATGCACAGAAGTCTTGCAGGGAAAGTTTGCACAGACGATGTAACCAAGTACATACTGGTTTCTGCAGCGTTGAACATCCAGAAGAGAATCAAATATTTATCTGATTTCATTCCAGAAGCTATTTTAATACATAGTAATCTTGATTGTTCACTAGATCATGAAAAATAAACTGTTTCAGTATTTGAGATTTTCTTATGCCAGTGTTGAACACAAAGAAACTAATAACACTCACGATACCTATATAATTACAAATACAAGTAAGTAAGAACAGGAATTGTCACTCAATTCAGATTCAATCAGTCGAACAACTACCTAGCACAAGCCCAGCTTAATTAAAAATCCAAAATGTCTTCCCATTGGACTGGAAATTCCTCCCTTCGAACAACTACTTCATCAATCATTCTAATTGCATGCAGCAAATTAGCTCCAAGCGAAGAAAATTTGCTCCCGTGCAATGTTCGAATGGGGAACGCAAATACATACACCATCCACGAAAAAAAAATCCTCCACCGTTCGATACGCTCTGTTTTCATTTCCCGATTTCCCGGCCAACTCACCGACTTGTCCTTTTGCAATCCGTTCCCATCCCCCCTGTCGTCGTCCCGCCGTCGTCGAACGGGTGAACGGGGGCGTGGAGATTCCCGTGTGTCGTAACGTCAGCGAGCAGTCAGTCAGTCAGTTAGTCCTCGGTCGGCCGGCTTCGACTCAGCAGCCATCAGTCCCATCTAGTTAGCATAGAGTGGCGGGAAAAAAATCACATTTACACCATCTAGTGAGCGAGCATCTAGAATTTTTTCATCGACCTTCCCCAGTGCAGCCAACCCCCTTCATCGCATGGTTTGTGATGCGTTCATCGCTGGAGGCTCATATTAACTGCATTGCACACCTCCCAGCATCCTCTCACTCCGCGGGGACCACGCCGCCGCCGCCGCCACGCGGAGGAGTCTCTTTGGATTTAATAAAGTTATTGACACGCCACACATCGACCGTTTCGCCACCGTTGCTGCATCGGACGGGGAAAATCGGAACGGTACACCTCGTTTGCATGTAGAGCGGTTCCGGCCTCCGTTCCGATGGCCAGTGACCATCATACCAGCGCCAGACACCAGCAGACGACCGAGATAGACCATGGGGTGGGGGGAAGCAATGTCGCTACTTGATTTTTTGATCTTCCGTGTACGATGTTCAATCTATTTTAATTATTTCACCAAATTAATGAACGTTCATTCGCTGGCCGGGCAACGAAACGGCACGGTTGTCGATAGCCAGCAGGAGAGATTGGCGTGGTATCCTAAAGAAGCGTATCCTTTGGATGATGAGGATGAGGGGGGTCCAATACAGGCGAACACATGGCGAACACACTTGCAGAGATGCTCGGTTCCAGCCGTACACGTATGGAGATTTGTGACCCCCATCTCATCTGGTTTCCATCCATACTTTGGCATTGGCATGGATGGAAGGATTGCAAGAGTTGGAGGAATATCATTAAGCTGGAGGTACTGCATCTTCTTTGCGTTTACTTGCATGGATTTCACAATAATTTTAGATGATACTTACCTTCCCGGTCTGACTACGGCCAGAGTATCCTCTGCTATATATAAAGGTCGTCTCCATTCTACTCGGTTCACGGCTGTGCGTCTGCAGTTCCGCACTTTGCGAAGGGTCCGCAAATCGTCTTCCACTTGACCCACCTAGCTCGCTGCACACCATGTCTTCTAGTACTGGATGACTCTCGAGAACCATTTGAGTCGGGTTGCTATCCGACATTCTGATGACGTGACTCGCCTACCGTAGCCTCCCGATTTTCGCGGTATGGACGACGGTTGGTTCTCTCAGCAGCTGATGCAGCTCGTGGTTCATTCGCCTTCTCCAAGTACCGTCTTCCATCTGCACTCCACCGTAGATGGTACGCAACACCTACCGTTCGAAAACTCCAAGGGCGCGTTGGTCCTCTGCACGTAGGGTCCATTCTTTGTGCCCATAGAGGACCATCGGTCTAATCAGCGTTTTGTAGATAGTTAGCTTCGTGTGACGGCGAGCTTTGTTCGATCGTAGAGTTCTGCGGAATCCTTAGTTAGCTCGATTTCCTGCCAAAATGCGTGTCTGAATTTCTCTGCTGGTGTCGTTGTCGCCGGTCACCAGTGAGCCCAAGTACACTAAAACCTCCATTTAGGTAATGGGTCGGGACTGCCTAAATAGAATTTTTACATAAATGGATTCATTACCTAAATAGATTCAGTTTATTACCTAAATGGATTACAAGGTTGCAAAGAAGTTCAGTAAGGGAAAGTTACCAGGAGATTTAAAGGAGATCATGCGGAGTTTCAGATGGCTTTCAATGAATTTCAGGAGGGGGTGGATTTCAGGAGGGGAGGGGCTTCAGGGGCGTTTTCGGCGGTTTTGGAGGGTCTTAGATCAGAATTGTCATTCAAATGACTATCTGGGCACGAAACACGAAAAACCTTGCAAAAAACCCTGCAAAATTCCGCCAGACTGAAAAAATTATTGAATGTCGGGTCAAAGTCGGGTCAATTTTTATCGTATGTTGGACCCAACATTGCAACCCCCCCCCCACCCCCCCCTATACCGACCCCCTTCCACCACTCACTACTTCTTTTCCATAAACCAGTCTTATACCTAATCTTAAGTACTCCAACTGATTTGAACACAATCAAATTCCATTTAGGTAACGTTACCTAAATGGAGGGACCTAAATAGATTTTACCTAAATGGATCCTACCTAAATGGAGGTTTGAGTGTACACGAATTCTTCAACCGCCTCGATTTCATCAACGTCGATAAAAATTCGGGGTGGCGGGTGCGCTGATTCTTCCCTGGAGCCCTTAGCCATCATGTGCTTTGTCTTCGACACATTAATGACTAATCCGATTCGTCTGGCTTCACTCTTTAGTCGGATGTACGTTTCCGCCATCGTCTCAAATTTACGAGCAATAATATCATTATCATCAGCGAAACCAAGCAGCTGAACGGACTTCGTGAAAACCGTTCCACTCTTGTTAATCCCCGCTCTCCTTATTACACCCTCTAACGAAATGTTGAGCAGCAATCACGAAAGACCATCACCTTGCCGCAACCCTATGCGAGACTCGAAGGGACTCGAGAGTGTCCCTGATACTCGAACTACGCACAACACTCGATCCATCGTCGCCTTGATCAATCGTATCAGTTTATCCGGGAATCTGCCATAGCTGTTCTCGAACGATTGTATCATACGCCGATTTGAAATCAATGAACAGGTGATGTGTGGGCACGTTGTATTCGCGGCATTTCTGCAACACCTGGCGGATGGCGAACATCTGATCCGTTGTAGCGCATTCGCCCATGAATCCAGCCTGATATTTCCCCACGAACTCTCTTGCAATCGGTGATAGACGGCGGCATAACATTTAGCAGAGTACCTTGTAGGCAGCGCTCAGTAGTGTGATCGCGCGATAGTTCCCGCAATCCAACTTGTCGCCCTTTTGTAGATGGGACACACGATACCTTCCATCCATTTCTCCGGTAATACTTCCTCCTCCCAAATCTTGGTAATGACCCAGTGTAGTGCTCTCACCAGTGCTTCTCCACCGTATTTTAGAAGCTCGCTTGGTAGTTGATCTGCCCCAGCGGCTTTGTTGTTTTTCAACCGGCCAACCTCCTCCTCAATTTCTTGGAGGTCAGGGGCCGGAAGTCTTTCATCCTCCCAAGTACCATCTTAAGTTTTGTTCGGCTCTAAAAGAGATCTTCATGGAATTATATAAAACTTGCAATAAAACTGAATCAAACATCAAAACCTCTTGATAACCTCTTTAAGAGCATCTTCCGGCTAAGTGGACCACTCTCGGAGAGGTTTTGCAAACCGCATTAAGAGTAGCAATAAACCCGTTTTAAAACCTAGTTGAAAAATTCTCGATTGTTGTTGTTGTTTTTTCAACAAAAACTATGGCAGCTCAAGATGCAGAGAAGTTTCTTCGATGGCACGTAAAGTTCAGGAGGATACATCATTCATAAGTAGAAAACGATTATTTCAAAGCAATATTTTAGTAGTTATTGTGCTGGTAGGCTTATGCGCATTCGAATTTACCGTGAATATTGGGGTTGCAGTATCATAAAATTAATGCGCTTCGAAAAAAGTGAATACTATCATCTTGGCATGAATAAATCAATTTGTGAATTTAGTAAAACTATGTCAAATCACAAGAAAACTCAGCAGAGAGAGTTTATTTATGTGATCATGTTATGGAAATGGTGGCAAACTATCAATTCATTGCTAATTTGAGCAAAATGAACTATTTTCCATTCACGTTAGCTGATTCTTCAATATGGCGACAACCATAATCAGCGAAAATAAAACGAAAGCAAGTTTACTATTATGATGACCGCAATAAACCTAGCAGTGTCGTAGTTCTGCTTTTCCATCAACAGATGTCGTTACTAATCGAACGGATCGCCATCTGTTGAGAGTTTTAACAGTTTTATTGTGGTAATAATGATTGCCAGAAGGTTTACATACCGGAAAGTTTTGTTTACTCTTTAAATCTGTCTTTATGGATATCTTCAAGCATTCTATAAAATAATTTTTCAATGGTTTTCATAAAAGCAGTCATAAAACTGTGAGTTTTAATTATTGCTGTAATAAAACCCTAATAAATATCAAAGAAAACCAATCAGCAATGAAATTGTTACTTGGGCTGTGCACATACTCCTAAATATGTTACCTCGCCACCTTCGGTAGGTATAGAAACAAGTTGCACTCCGAACCATACAGCCGCTGATTGATATAGAGAGGTAAATATAAGAGGCCATCCTGGAGATTCAAAAAACAGTTTAAACCGCTGTGTAAATATTATCCTGTGCAAATATCGTGATCACCATGGCAGTCTTTGATTATTTCATTCGTAATTTCATGAAACTTTTCAATAATCAAATAATCATGGCTTACGCAGTTAATTAATCTGTTTAGTTAATCTCCTTATTGCATTATCGATATACTTCTTACAAATGTTATCAAGCCAACGTTTTTTTTTTCAAATAAAATCTCTTCAGTCAAATGCATCGTTTCATTACGACAATTCAATATCTATTCATGCAGCATAATTTCATTTCACTGCGTCATGCTCGTTGTATTTTAAAAATCAGATAAACTCCATTTCCGATAAACTTCAACAAACAAAAAAAAAAACAATTCGCACGAAGCTTGATTAGCACATGAACAAAGCAACTAATTGTTCAAACATTTTCACCAAATTACTCCAAATTAGAATTGAAATTTCATCCCATCCTCGTGACTCGTCCGTCCATCACAAAGCCAAGGCCTACTGTGTCACAACGAACGACACACGATGGAACGACGACGGCAACGACTATGGAGAAACAAAGAGGACTCCCGGGCTTTCTACCTCGGAACGGAGGAAGTCGTGGGGATCGATGCATGTGATGATGCAAAAAGCAAATAATTTCTGACTGCATTGTCAAGTTCGGTGGGGCTCATGATGGGGTAGCGCACTTGATACAATTTTTTGCCGTCTTCCCTCTGTGTTGCAATTGGGAACGATTGGGATGTAAAGCTGCATACAGGTCGGTCTCTCTGCATTTTGGAGTGATTTTTTCCCGTCACCTGTGAAGAGTGACAAACACACAGAAGCAGGCGACGACGACGACGAAGGCAAAACTGGAAATCGTAGCAACCCCGTCTATGGCTCGCGTGCCATCATCGAAAGGACCGGATTGCTGTTGCTGGATGCATCACCGTCGGAGAATCGTTCGCCTACCTAGATGAAATTTTCCGTGAATGAATGGATTTCATTGGGAAAAAACCAACAATGGCTAAGTAACGATAATAATGAATAATGTTTGGATGCTTCGTCGGTGGTCCCGCTGCCAGAGGGACGATGGACGATGATGATGCTGGTAGCCTGGCCCTGCAGCATGGCAAAAAATTCCAATAATTAAATCAAATAATTAACACTGAATCGACAGTTTCCATCTTTATTTGAATGGCGAATTGTTTTGTAAATCAACGAGCGCAATAGGAGGACGGTTCCGATCGGTTGACGATGATGGTTTTTGATTCACGTCATTGTTCGCTGATGTCGTTGCAATTGCAGATTGCATAGGATTTTTTTTTTAATTCATCTTCTCGACCGCATCCTTCTGGTGGACTTTTAGCGAGAACAGGATAATTAAAATGCATTGACTGAGAATATACTTTCGATAAAGGGTTCACAATTTGAGTTTTGAATCTGGTAGGTGCTTATTTACTGTGTTTTGTAAGGAATAAGTAGTACCGAAGCAAAAATTCTAACGAACTAATTAGAGTTTTGATATATATAATATAATATAATATAATATACAGGGTGTTAGGTTCCTGAGTGCAAACTTTTTAAAGGGTGATAGAGGACCATAGATGGTGAAAAAAATTGTTCTACGCATATGGTCAAATCTCAACCGTTACGTAGTTATTGAACTCCCCATGTTTTTTACTCTTATTGCCTTAACTGGCAATAACTTGAAAATGGTTAAACTTTACGAAGTTTTTTTACCCTAATTCGAAAGATTATTGAATTTTCTATCAAATGGCATCTTTGAACCGATTGGTTTAGTTCAATAACTAAGTTTTCTAGAGCAAATAGCCTAAAACTTGTGTGTTTTAATTTGTTTTTGTCAATTATCTTTGAAAAATGCGTAATAATTTAAAATTCTTTTTTTGGCAAAGTTGTGGCCCCTGTTACACTCTTCAATTCGTTCTTTGACATCAAACTTCTATCTCTTATCGTTTTGTTGCAATTTCGATTTTAACATCGCATTTCAGATCATAAATTAGCAACTGTCATGTAAAGCACTTTTTTGCGCATTGTGCCGCACATTAAAATCAAAATTGCAAGAAAACAATAAGAGCTAGAAGTTTGGTGTCAAAGAACGAATTGTAGATTGTAATAGGGGCCACAACTTTGCCAAAGAAAGAATTTTAATTTATTACGCATGTTTCAAAAATAAATGACAAAAACCAATAAAAATACACTATTTTTAGCTATTTTGCGCTAGAAAACTTAGCTATTTAACTAAACCAATCGATTCAAAGATGCCATTTGATAGAAAATTCAATAATCTTTCTAATAAGGGTAAACAAACTTCGATAAGTTTAACCATTTTTAAGTTATTGCCAGTTAAGGCAATAAGAGTCAAAAACATGGGAAGTTCAATAACTACGTAACGGTTGAGATTTGACCATATGCGTAGAACAATTTTTTTCACTATTTATGGTCCTCTATCACCCTTTAAAAAGTTTGCACTCAGGAACCTAACACCCTGTATGTAATATAACATAATAATATAATATAATATATATAATATAACACTCAGAACAGGGCTTGATATACTTTTGATATATTTGTAACAAGTTCTGTTAGACTTTTATTGGATCTCGTATGATATTAGTCTGAATTTTTTGTTTTAAAAACGTCGTGCATCTAAATTATAACTGCCTAAATATGTTCGATAATATCAGTATAAAATAATAACATATTTTGATATAATTTTGTTATGCTCTGCTAGTCGGGTTAGACAGACGATACATGTCTATGGCTGCTCCTCCACAAAAACGGGGATTTGTTCAAAGATTAATCCAGTGTCAACTTCAGAAATTCCTCCAGAAATTTCTCCTTTGCCAATTTATCATCTATTGATGTCGTACGAAGCTTCCTCTAGTGATTGTTCCTGGACCTAATTCAAGGCTTCGCACAGGTAGTTCTCCAGAGCTTCAGAGATGGGTTCGTGAATCTCTTCAAGAACTCCTCCAAAGATGCCTTGATTGATTGATTTGTCTTTATTAAAGAGACTTTCAGCCCAAAGATGCCTCCAATAATTCTACCTGGAATTATTCGAAGTATTTCTTCTGGAATTTCTACCAGGACTTCTTTCAGAAATTCTACCAGAGTTAAAAAAAATAATACAGAAAACCTTTAATTATAAAAAAATAATTCAAAAACACTTTTCTGCGAAGAGTTCTTTAGGAGCTTATCTAAGACTTCTTTCAATAATTCGATCAGACAATAACACAGAGATTTTTTTTTTTCAATATTCTATCCAGTGATTCCTTGAAGAATTTTTCCAGGGATTCGTTAAGAAATCTTTCTTTAGATTTTCTTGGAAATTCCTTCCAGGATTGCATCCGGGATTCCTCCTGGGGTCTTTTAGAGATTCCTTCAGGAACTTCTCCAGGGATTTCTGTAGGAATTCCATCGAGAATTCCTACAGGGATTCCTCCATGAGTTACTCCAGGGGTTTATCCATAAATTGCTAAAGGGATTCCTCCAAGAATTTCTTCAAAAATTTCTCCGGGACTCCTCCAGGAATTCCTCCATGAATTCCTCTAGGATTTCCTCTAGGGATTCCTACAGTGATTCCTCCAGGGATGCTTCTGAAACTTCCGCCAGAAATGCTTTCAGAGATTTCTCCATAAATTCCTCAAGGAATTCCTCCAGACGTTTCTTCGAAAATTCCTAAAAGGATTCTCCAAAAAATCCCCTTGAATTCCAACAGGAATCCCTGTATAGATTACTCCGAGAATCCCTCCGGGGATTTCTCTAGGCATGCCTACAGGGATTCCATCGAGTATTCCTCCAGCGGTTTCTTCAGGAATTGCTCCAGGGATTCCTTCGGGGATTCTTTCAGGGATTCCTTCAAGTATTCCTCCTGGGATTTCTTAAGGAATTGCTCCATGGATTCCTTTAAGTATTCCTCCAGGAATTTCGGGATTTAGAGCGCTTTCAAGGCAAGGGTCATTTTGATCCCTTTTCAATGGTAAACTGTCTATGTCTCGATGTTCTACATCTTGATGTCTCTCGCTATCTCGATCGGTTCCTTCAACCTGCATACATTTTTCCTCTCAACATGCCGATATCTCTTTACTTCGATGTCTCCCCAACTTGATGCGATCTCGTTCTTTCTTGTTACAGATTTTCTCTCTATATGTCGATAAACCCATTTTCACATAACTAGACCTCATTTTCTAAGTTCAAAACATTCTTGGGATGCAAAGTGACATCCGTTTGTTGTCGCCGGTTTTCTTAGTAACGAAGGTTTTTTCAATCTAGTGTGCATTAAAAATTGGTTCCTCAATTCGAGCTCTCCCTATCGAGGCATGGAAGGACAAGGTATTTGGAGTACATAACTCAAAATTTCTAGAGCACCGTTTTTAAGAACCGTTGAACGGATTTGGATTAAAATGCATCACGCTGTTGACAACCACTGAACAATTAGCGTGATGTATTTTCGTCCAAATCCGTTCAACGGTTCTTAAAATCGGTGCTCTTGAAATTTTGAGTTATGTACTCCAAATACCTTGTCCTTGACTGTACTTCAAAAGTTGTACCGAAATAGTAGTTTACGCAACAAGGTGCAGAATGAAGATTTTTACAGTACGAGTTGCACATTTGTCCAACGAGGCTTGCAGAGTTGGATAATTTCGACGAGTGTTGTAAAAATCGAGTTTTGCACCGAGTTGCGTACAACGTTTTTTTGCAGTTTCTGAAATTACCGCTTGTGAATAGTTTTTAACAATTTTTTTTCAACAAATTGCACATATAGAAATCATATAGAAAGCATCACCAAGTTGATCAAAACTGAAAACAAGCTGTAATGGTTCATTACGCAACGCAAATCAGTGCTGTAATGAACCATTACAGCACTGCTTGTTTGGTGTGGGAAAGTAGGCCTTTTCCTGGCAGATTTGCGTGAGGTAAACTAGCCTATTACGATGAGAAATTGCAAAATAGTAGTTTACGCAACAAGGTGCAGAATGACGATTTTTACAGCACGAGTCGTACATTTATCCAACGAGGCTTGCCGAGTTGGATAATTACGACGAGTGCTAAAAAAATCGAGTTCTGCACCGAGTTGCGTACAACGTTTTTTGCAATTTCATAAATTACCCTTGAGGATAGTTTTCAACAAAACTTTTTCATCAAACTGCACACTGATGTTCACAGCCAATGTTTAAGAAAATCTGATCATAATAGGTTATATTGTGCAGTTGTCACAATTTTTCAAAACTGCGTCCAGAAAGCATCAAGAAGTTGACCAAAACTGAAAACAGTGCTGTAATGGTTCATTACGCAACGCAAATCAGTGCTGTAATGAACCATTACAGCACTGTTAATTTGGTGTGGGAAAGTAGGCCTTTTCCTGTCAGACTTGCGTGAGGTAAAACAGCCTATTACGATGAGAAATTGCAAAAACTATTTTACTGATTTGCAAGTTTAATTCGACGTTCAAAATGTAAGAAACATCGCAGTTTTTGCTTTTTATATCCTTCATGGGTGAAAATAACAAAACTTTCGAAAATTCCCATGAGGACTGGCAAGTTTCATTGGATTAATATTCGATTTGTTCTTTAAAAATCCCCACCCCAACTTGTTTTATGAATATTATTGAAAGTATAACACACCTCACTACTTATCGCTAACAACATATGGATTGCTCTTCAATCAAAATATTGTTGCAGTGTTAAATCTTCCCCACTTTTTTGTCCGCCATAATTAACAATAATTGCTCCTAATTACAAGTTTTTGAAAATTGTCAATTTTAATTTCCGTTCCTTAATTACGACATAGTCGATTTTCTACGCCTTGTCATTGCCGACCATCACCGTCATTCGCCAGCGTAATCGTCGTCGTCACCGTTACAGTTTCATCCATAGCCTACCACGATTCAACCAGCACTCTTGCTCTCTGACTCTGACCCACCCACCATCATCTCACACCTCTCTTTTCCTCTTCTATTTACAGGACCGGGAAAGAAGTGATAATTGCAGCCGTTCAAACAGCCCACTGGACGAGCTGAACGAGGCGTCAAACCGTTCGAAAGTGGTGGCCGCGGCATTACGGAGCCGGGAAAAAATGTCTCCCCTATCCCTGTCGACGGGTGGATCCCCGGTGACTAACCAAGCAGCAGCAGCTGCAGCAGCCGCCGCCGCCGCAGCCCAGGTGCATCTGAATGGAACTAGTGAGTACATATCGAGTTCTAAAATCACACCCCGGAGAACTCTCTTACGATCTACATGAGTCATGCTTTTTTGTCCACAGTGCAAGACATGCTGAACCTACAGAAGCTGCAGAGTTTGGCTCAGCTGTCCGGCGGGGCGGGAGTTATGCCGGGGCTGGGTCTTCCGACGGCTGGTTTACCGTCGGCGTTACTTAATAATTCACCCCTGAATCTTAGTCTTGGCGCACAAAGCCATTCGCCTGTGATGGGAGCACTGGGAGCTGCTTCGCAACCCCTGACAGCTGCGGCCGCTCAAATGCCTCAGTTGATTCTAGCATCTGGTCAGATTGTCCAAGGCATCCAAGGAGCCCAACTGCTCATACCAACGTCACAAGGTAAGTTGATCCAACCGAACACGTGTTCATGAGCTACAACCCCCACATGAGGTCATTGGCGTAGTTAGAAATTTTCTGGGACCCAACGGGACTGGATCGACATGGTACGGCTGTACAAAATTATATTTTACAGAAAATCCCTTCTCCAGCTACGCCAATGCCTGGGCTGTGTTTTATTTACGCGTGTATCAATGTTCATCTCTTAACCGCTATTAACACCCTTCCCACGTTTATTTTCCCCCTCAACCCAACAAACGCACCGAATCACGCACACGCAGGAATTGCCACCCAAACCATTCTGACGATCCCCGTGGGGCAACAGGTGATTTCGAACATGAGCAGCGAAAATTTATTGCAATGTTTAAATTTTAATACGGTCGCAAACAATAATTTCAACGAGATGCTGAACCAATCCAGTCACCACCATCACCACCATCCGCACCACCCGGGCAATGCGGCGTTTGCGGTAGCGGCCGCAGCAGCCGCCGCAGTGGCAACCCGCGAGTCCCCCGTCACAGTCAATAGTGCAATCAACACAACAAGTCTACTTACGAACCAATTGGCGCTGGCCGCAGCCGCCGCAGCTAATAGCAATCACCACCATCACCATCATCACCAGCAACAGCACCAACAGCAGCAGCAGCACCCCCAGACGCAACACCACCAATCGCAGCAGGCCAAGCATCTGCATCTTGGGCTCCCGTCGGGTCATCCTTCGACGCCTTCTTCGTCGGCGGCATCGTCCACCATCCACGTGGCGGACAAGTTCAAGAATCTGTCCACTCACGAGAAAACCCCGTCAGAGCGGTCCACCCCGGAGATGCGCATCAAGCTGGAGTCTCCTAAGGTGCCGTCGCCCATTTCGCTGACGCCACAATCGCGACCTCCGAGCAACAGTTTTGCGTCGGTGTTTGAGAAATCGCCGCAGATGAAGCGAACCGCGTCGCCCAGTATACCGCCCTGCAGTGGAAGCAACAGCAGTACTGGGAGCGGCGGTGGAAGTAATAGCAGTGTCATCAGTGGACTCAGCAGTAGTGGCGGCAGCATTGGCCATGGGCAGATCCATGTGGCTAAGAATCTGACCAGCCCGCACCATTCGCCGTCGGACAATGCGATCAGTAGGTGAGTGTACGTCAAAATTGTTCCACATTTTGGTGATACATATGTAGTATTGAAGGGATGTTTCAGAAGAGTCACATTGTGTTATGAATAGGCATATGGGACAATTGAACTATAGATTACACACTAAACGCTTTCAGCAATATTTTGCTGAATTTTGCCGAGCTGAAGGGTTCAGCAAAATTTTTTGCTGAACTTTCAGCAAAGTTTGCTGAATTTCAGCAAAACGTTACTGATGATCAGCAGAGTTTACTGAACAAATCAGCAAAATTTTGCTGAATTTCAGCAAAATTTTTGCTGAAGCCTTCAGCTCGGCAAAATTCAGCAAAATTTTGCTGAAACCCTCAATCGATTTTTGGTGTGTACGAAGATGTCACCAAATCACTTTTCCATGTTTTTCGAAAGTGGCCCCAAACTTTTGGAGTTACTTTATTCAATATCTTTTTTTCCTAGATTGTTAAGCCAAGTTCGGCAAAAATCAGTTTAAAGCTAATAGAAAATAGGTTATATTACCGTTCTCATCTTGGAATTTGGTCGACCCAATTTCCAGTTGACTTATTATCTTTTGAATAAGACCTATGGTTTTGAAATGGGACAAATTGGCAAAGATATGGGCCTAAAAACATGACATGTTTTTGAAGGGGTGACCCCAAACTTTTGATCGGGAGTGTACATCTGTTACCAGAAATTGAACACTATACAATGTGAGATAAGCTATACATGACAGATTGGCATTCAGCTGAAAATGAATTCGGTAAAACACGAATGAAAAAATGAGAACGTCAATCTTCGATTTTTCTACTCTCTGATTTGAGCACTTTTGCTATGCCCCGCGTTAAGCAATTCAGAGCAGAGAGCTATGGCAACAGTGGTCAAAAGACTTTTATAGGAATGACCAAAGAGAGTCCTTTCAAGGGTATTGCAGGGGGTTCCAGAGGGGTTTTTGGCTTGATTTCAGGGGGTACTACGAGGTCTTAGATATGTTTCAGGAGATCTCAGGGATGTTTCAGTGGTTCTCAGGGGCATTCAAGGGTCTTCAGGGGGGTACTAGAGACTCTAAGAGGTGTTTCAAGGAGAGCTTAGGGGGTTTCAGGTGTACCAGGAGGATTCAGTGTCGCTTTGGAGTGTCTCAGGGACGTTTCAGAGAGCCTTCATGGAAAGAATTTCATGGGATCTCAGGAACGCTTCTGAAACTCCTTGGAACGCCTCTAAAGCACCGTGAAATCCATTTTCTTTAGGGCTTTATGGGAACTTGCTGAAAACGCACTTAGCCGTTACTCAAACGCGTCAAGGTCTCTGGGGTGCTTCAGGGGCTCCCAGGGGGTTTTAGAGGGATTTAGGGCGTTACAGGTGGTCTCAATAGGGTTTATGGTGCTCCAGGAACTCTCAGGAGGCCTTCCATGGGGTCTGAAAGGCATTTTATTGGGTTTCGTGGGATCGCAGGGGGTCCCAAGGAGTTTCATAAAGACCTCATGGAGATTTTAGTGGGTCTCAGGGACGTTTCAGGGATCGGCAAAGCCGAGTAAGCTTATTGAAAGATCAGATGATTTTGATCAGAAAACTTATAAAAACTTTGATTTTACCTTAATATCTATACATTTTGCTATTGATACACGAAAGATAAAATTTCCGTAGTAGCATACATGTAAGTTTGGAGGCTAACTGCAGAAAAGAGATCCCAGTGGGTTCCATGGCGACTCCAGGGTGTCTCTGACGGAACGCTGTTGTTCTGACACTTCCTAAAGCGCTCCCGAAGCCTCTTGGAACCCCATTTCTTTTGGGCATTCTGGGAACTTGCTGAAAACGTGCTTAGCCCCAACTGAATCGACACAGAGTCTCAGGGGTGTTTCAGGGGTTCCCAGGAGGTTTCAGAGGAATTTCAGAGGGTTTCAGGGCGTTACAGGTGGTCTCAGTAGGGTTTAAGGGGGTCCCAGGGTGTTTCAGGGGGTTCTCGGGGTCTGAAGGTCTCTTCTTCAAGTTGTCTCAGGGACGACCCAGAGGGTCTCAGGAGAGTTTTAGGGGGTCTCAGGGGCGTAGGAGCTTCAGGAGGTCTCAAGTAGTCTCATTCGGAACGCCCTTAACCTTCCATCAGTCGCGCGGTTGAGATTTTTTCAGCGTGTTGTACAAAATAAAACATCGTGATCACTCGAGGGTTAAAGGCTCCTGAAACTCCCTGAAACGTCCCTGAAGCGCCTTGGAACTCCTTCTTTTGAGCTATCTGGGAACTTCCTGGAAACGCCCTTGGCCCCAACAAAACATATTATGTTATAAACTTGTCTGTCATAAGCGGCAAAATAACAAATATCATAACAAAAAAAAATCTTCTTGGAAAACCATTTTAATAACTTGTTTTGTTAGTTTCAAGAACAACTTAATAACAGGGAATTTATAAAATATTTCAATAACAAATTTTGATATTAATAGGTTATTCACCGAAAAAAATTTCTACTCAATGACTGAGTTAGCCTTACTCAGAAATCGATAAATTCTTTGTCTTCTTACTCAGTTTCGGCTAAAAATAGAACAACTCATTGGCAATGGGTTGTCCCCCTTTTAACGGAAACTGAGTGAGAAAACAAAGGATTTTTCGATTTCTGAGTAAGACCAATTCAGCCACTGAGTAGAAATTTTTCCCTGTGTTGATAATAATCGGAAAGCAAAATTTGTTATGATATCGAAATCATAACTAAGTAAATTATGATACTTATTATATAGAATTATTCACTATGACTCCCAAACCCACCAATAACATGAGTAACAATACTTTAAATGATCGAAATATATTCAGTTTTTAATTCATTCTAAGAGTATGTAAAAGAAAAATCTTCCAGAAATTTCTCCGAGAGTTCTTCCACGAAATCATTCATGGATGTTCAAAGACTCCTCTAGAAATTCCTTCAGAATTATGAACAGAATCCCTTCAAGGATTTCTTCAGAATTTCGCGTGATTATTTGTCCCGAATTTCATCTTAAGATTTCTCTGAAAGTTTTTTTGAGAATTTCACCAGGAGTTTTTTTTCGAAGAGTTTTCAATGAGTTCTCAAAAGATCTTGCCAATATTTCTAATAATTACTCAGAAGAATTACTTTTGAAATTTCCAAGAAGACTTCTTCAGGGTATCGAAGGGTTCATTCATTCATTTTTCATTCATTCATTAATTTATTTCCCAATACACTTAAGACAAAAGCCTTTTGTGTTTTAGATTTTTTATGATACATGAAGTGCGTCGAATGCATGAAGTTGACAATTTCTGTAACTGACTAATTATTTATCTAAGTTGCTCTATAAATTCCCTCTTGAATTGTACAAACAGGTTCCTCCAGAACTCCCAAGTGTTTTTCAGAATATTATTTAAGGAACTTTCAGAGGAGTTGTTTAGCAATTTCCATCCTAACTGTATACGAAAATGGAACAAAATAAAGGACAGGTCATTATTATCGAATTGTTGCTTTGATTTCAAAACTTGTTACTGTTATGTTATTGTTGATAAGTTGGTCAATAGTACAACAATAACAAAACTTTTACTTCAACAAAACATGTTATTTAAATGTAATTAGGTGAATGTATATCAATAGCTTGATAATAACAAAATGAGATTGCCCTACAAAATTTGTTATGAAAAAGCTACGCCTTCATAACTAAATAGTAACAAAACAAGACATAAAAACAGGTTATGTGATTTCGTAGTTATTAATTTGATATTCTCCTCTGCTCGGGCAGGAGAAAGTACTGTTCTCGCGAATTAAGTTTCTTCATTGAAGCCCTAACTCATTTTATGCACGAATTTCCCTTTTTTATGCCTTTTTATGATTCATAAATATTTTTTATGCAATGCAGTATCATAATTTCACATTTCATATAACTCATTTTGGTATCATAATGGCCATTTTTTTCCGAACTGGCTCATTATGCAACTGAAATGAGTTGCATAATGAAAAACAGTTGTATAATGTTCATTTTGCAACTCTTTTGAGTTGCATTATGAACATTATGCAACTCAAATGTGTTGCATTATGAAAAAAAAATCATTGCAAGAATTTTGTATGGAACTCGTTGCAAAACTCGAATTTTCAGCACTCTTCGTATTAATCCAACTCGGCAAGCCTCTTTGGATAAAAGTACGACTCGTGCTGAAAAAATCAACTTTTTGCAACTCGTTACATAAATAACTATAATGCGATAGGTTTTCGGCGAGAAATGATAAGCTTTATGTTACCAGATTGTCCGGACGTTTTGGTCGATTCTACTGGCCTTCGACCATCTTCTGCGGGCTATTCTTATAACCGTCTTTTCACAATTGGACAGCCATAAGTTATGGCCATGGTTTGTAAAAAAGTAGTGTTCACGGTGTGGCTTCGGTGTCAGTATGGCTTCCCGAGCAAAGTTTCATAACAACCGGATAATATACTGTGTTATCTGATATAAAAAAATAATCAACTAAATTTGTTCTCATTGTGTCTGAATAAGCAGGCAACATAACAAACATGATAACAACCAAGTGCACCCGTGATATCATTAAAATATCTCACTATGTTATCATCAAAGGTACCCTGATAACAACTTCTGTAAATCAATCAATTTTATGCAATTGAAAACTCAGTTTGTTATCTGAAAGATATTTGCAACGGTCATTGATAACTAACTTCCGTTGTTGTTGTGGACGATGATGCCCCCAATTTGACAGATAATAGTAACATGAACTATCAAGTTGATAACACAATATTGTAAAATGAGTTCTGGAGCGAACACTAGTTATCAGTTTGTTACTGGTCAGTTATTGTACTTGCTCGGATTTCTATTCCGAAGAATCATTACTTGTTCTGTGGCTTAGTTGGTTAAAGCGTCGGTCTAGCAAATACGGAGTCGTGGGTTCGTATCCCACCAGAACCCGACTTTTTTGCACAAATTTCATCTCTCTATTTGTCAATTAGCATCATTTCGTGCCTTCTAATTACAAGTTTTTCCAGAAATCGACAGTTGACTTAACGCATATTTTCTAACAATAAAAGTTGCTCGTAAATCAAATTGGTTACCTAATTCCAGCAAAAGACAAATGCTAGATGCAAGTTTACCTTATCCATGTGTTCTGTACAGTTTTAGTATTGACCAAGAGCTATCACGTGTGGTTTACTGGAGGTGTTACTTCAAGGCATAGGTAAAGCTAGTTCTCCTGTTCCCAAGTAAAATTTCTCCTTTTCCCGCTAGTAATTATGACAATTGATTTAGTAGAGGGAGATTCCTTTCCGAATAATAGCACTAACTATTTGTCCGCGGGGAAAAGTAACAGCTCCATTTGATTTGCACGGGAACCGTTTACCGGGCGTTAACTTGTTTCCTCACTTTCCATCTGCGAACTGCTCAAGTAATTTTGGAGCGGAATCATCACTTGACCATTACTTGTCCTATCTTTTTGCACAGTACGTATGAAATTGAAATCAGCCTTAAACATAAAGTTTTCATAAGTTATGACATGCGATATATCAAGATCTTGTTTATTTGAAATAGTGGGTTTTCAGCAAAGTTGTTCAGAATTTCAAGAACAATATGTGAAAGCAGATAAAAAAGTGTCGTCTTCGGCAAAGTTGTTTAGAAAGACAAGAACATTTTGTTGATTGACCGATTACCTGGCGATTTTGCCGCTTGTTGGCGCTAGTTATCAAGCAAACTTCTAAACTTCGCTATCTCGGAAACTAAAGCAGATAGAAAAGTGTCATTCGAATTACTTATCCCACACCGTATCTGATATATTATGCTTAATTTTAATCTGCATGGTCAGTGTTGCCAACAATAACAGAATGGTTATGTCGCAGTGTGAAGCAATCTACTGCAAATGAGGTGAACTACAATATTGTCGAACTTTCGAATTACCTATCTCACACCATTTCTGAGATATTCAGCTGTATTTTCATCTACATCAGCAGTGTTACTAGCTACTACAAGAATTATATGTTGTAAAAGTATGCCCAAAATTTGCTGTGCTATAAAGTAACACCAAAGATACTGTAAGACTTCTACATAATCGGAGCGGACCTGGTGTGATGGTTAGAACACTTGACTATCACGCCGAGGACCTGGGATCGAATCCCACTCCCGCCAAACTCGCAAAATGTGAGTTCTTCCTTCGGAAGGGAAGTAAAGCGTGGGTCCCGAGATGAACTAGCCTAGGGCTAAAAATCTCGTAAATACAGATAAAAAAAATTCTACATAATCTTGATTAAACATTCGAATTTGACATTTTTTATTAAAACCGTATTGATCAATTTTATACACTATACAGCATCGCCAGTTGTAGAGATGATTTTGAAGAACCAACTCTGTTAGAAAAACTAAATTGGGAACCTAAGATGTATTGCTGATAATGTGTAGTGTTCATTCAAATTTAAACGAACACGTGAACTATTCCAATAGTAGTGAATTTCATAATAAGATGTTCAGTTTCAATGCAGCAGTGTTGCCAGCTTTTATTCCAGGAATTCATCAGAAACAGAACCGAAAATAGCTCTAATGATAAGCAATAATGCAGCATTGAATGGTTGCGTTTCAGCTGCGTTACTGAATAATAGCAAAATATTAATAATATTGAAGTCCCTTGAACGCTTTTTTATTTATTCTGGTACAAATACCGATTGTTGAGAAGACCAGCAAATTTGTTAGACGAAGCTCAGTAATATGTCGTCCTAATTCACATCAATACATATAAGTAAAATCAAAAACAGATTCCTATTTATACAAGTGCACAACTCATTTTTTGTGTATGTTTGCCCTTCTCTTATCAATCAACAGGATTACAACGTCAAACGGTGAAATCACGGTTACCAAGTCGTCGCAAGCACCTCCCACTCCACCCCTATCAGTACAAAAAAATCATCCCGCATCGCTGCACTTCAATCCATCCATCTCGCCCCAACCGTTGCTCCACCATGCGAGAGATCTCCACCAACAACAGCACCAGCAACAACAACAGCAGCAACATCCAGTGCCATCCAGCCACAGCTCGACCCATTCCGGCCTGACAGCTGGCATCTCGTCCTCATCTTTATCGTCGCCCTCCGCCCTTCTCGGAGCCGGCGACAACCATCACCTAGCAGCGAAAGAGCAACAGGGTCTGCAGCACAAACCGTCCGCAACGTCCACCAGCACCAGCTTGAGTGCCGGCGCCACCACCAGCACCACGCCGGGAGTGATCTCCCTCACGCTGGACGACGTCGTGGAGCAGAAGATATCCCCCCACTCGGCCGGTTCGTCATCGTCCACCACCAAGCGGCATCGAAGTCTAACGCCCCCACCGCGGAAGATGAGTCCTGCGGGATCGCTTCAGCACTCGCACCGGGACGAGGATGACGACGATGATGACGGGGAAGACGACGACAACCATTCCGGCGGCCACGAGTTGGAAGACTCACCAAGTAAGCGATAAGGTTTCGTTTTTATTCCGATTTTGAGTAACATATACATATGAACAGAGATACACTAGCATGCACCGATACACACACACATACAGTTGCCTGCTTTTCAAACACTTGAGGCAATTATTACTAATTAACCCTCTAATACCCAATCCCGCCTTTAGACGGGATATAGTTTGAGCATTTTTGTAATTTTTGCGTCGTGGAAAATCATATTTTTATATTTTTGGCTTATATTGAGGACGGTTCTGTATATCGTAAAATGGTTTTTGGTGTATTTTAAAGCGTATTTACATTTTTTTTAAATCATTGAAAAATTTATGTTTTAGTCACCTTTTAGAAGTCATTGTTTATTTTGTATTGGTTCGCTACAATTAACATATTTTAAATTTTTCCCAAACCATTATATCCTTGTTTAATAGTTTAAGGGAATCGAATATACTCTAAAATTGTTTTCCTTAAAATTACACGGAAAATAAAGTTTTCTGTGAAAAAAAAATTAAAATAATAATATTTCAACAATAATCATAAAATCTCAAAATGTTTTCATCTCAAAAAATCCGTTCCCCAAATTGACTTCCAGGAAATATATAAAAGTGTGGGGATGGTAAGAATAAAAAAATAGAAAAATCAAAAACGGAAATTCACGAAATCGAGAATTAAAAAGAATCATCTTCCAAAACATGTTTAAATCGATTTTAGTTGACGAAAAATGATATTTAGATCAAAATCAAAAATTTGGGTATCAGAGGGTTAAGAAAAATATAAATAGGTGATATGCACGCATTGTGTGTGATCGATTTTAAGAAGAACGTGAGGGAAACAATGATGATTAGAGAAATATTTTTCACAAAATTTCACAGAAAAGAAGATTTTTTCGAATGAATTTAAAGATATTGTTCAATTTCGTGAAATCATATAAAAAACCAAATTGTGGCAACTTCTCAAGAGCACTATGCAAGTCCCAATCATTAGCTACACCACTGATGAGCACGGCATGAGATGATTGAGTTCGAATTTAAGACGACTGTCATTGTCTCACTGACTCAGACGCTCTGGCTTGATGTGGTTACTTCTACCGAATCATGCCCGAGTGTAAATAAATATATGAGTCCGACGATCATAAGTATCCGACCAATCCCGAGAACAGTGGCACAGTAAACAGCAAGATGGAATGATTTTCTTCAATTTCCGAGTCAATTAATTTGACATTCTCCATTAACGCTTAATTTACGCTAAACAGTTGCCTAAGTGCGGTGCTTTGTTCGCTATTACTGGAGCGCGCTCCCGCGTGGCGAAGGAAGAACGACTAGCGCGTTGATGCCGTTTCTGGGTATGCAATGCATGGGTTCTTTAGTAGTGCGAAGGGTGATGTCTGCGGGTGGAGAAATATTTTTCAAATCGATCCATAATGGAAGAGGTTTATTAGGATCACACATTGATTTCTGGAATGCCCCGGCATCGTCAATCAATTGAAGGCAAATGTTGTACGAAGGTTGTGAAACGTAGATTTGGTTTTGAAATAGTTCAGCCTAATAAACAATGAGGGGCTTCAAAACTGAGTTGTGGCCTTTATATTAAGGGTTACTGACATTAAGGGCAATATCAAATCGAACATTTTTAATTGCATTATTTGCAAATATACCAGCCAGACAATGTACATTCCTAATTTCATAAAAAATGGTGCCCTAGAACGAAGGTTACAGTCCATTATAGTGCGAAACTTTAAACGTGGTTAGAATTTATGTTTTTAAAATGTGCCGTTACGGTGATCACGATATCTCTAGAGCTAAACTTTTCATATCATGTACTGATTTATCGACCGTATTCTATAATTAACTTGATGATTTTGTGGCTATATCGGTCTCTTTCTACTCATAAGTATAAGGGAGTAGAGATCAAAGTGGATAATGAAATGATAGATATGATAGAATTCGCTAGGTAGCGAACAAGTGTGAAAATTTTATAGAAGTTGAAATTAGGCAAGTAGGCCATGTATTGAACGAATACATCGAATGCGTGAAACTTCTGCCGTGCGACCTGTGATTTTAAACAGATCGGCTTGGTTGGTAGTTCATACCACCTTACCTAGACTGGCAAAAGTTTCAGGCACCCGACTGCCTATGTATTGTTCTGTTTTCATCACAAATTCTATCGATCGATCGGTAGCTTTTTCGGAATTCGCACTCCGTTCATAGAGGTATGCCTATATCGCGGCGTGTTCTTCCTATTAGCTTTTTCGATCTTATTGGATAGAACACTTTTCTTTTTGAGCCAAACTTTTCATATCATGTACTGATTTATCGACCTTATTCTATAATTAACTTGATGATTTTGTGGCTATATCGGTCTCTTTCTACTCATAAGTATAAGTTAAAGCTAATTATGATTTTGTGATTTTGTAAGGCAGAAAAGTCTCTTAACCCTTTAATACTCTTTTTTTATCTAAATGTCATTTTTCGTCATCTAAAATCGATTTAACCCTTATGTGGCCGACTGGGTACCCGGGTACCCAGCGCCCATTTAAAAAGCACGAAGTAGAAAAAAGCAAAAAGTTTGTCGGGCACATAACGGTTAAACATGTTATGGAAGATGATTCTTTTTAATTCTCGATTTTATGAATTTTGGTTTATGATTTTTCAAATTTTTATTTTTTAACATCCCTACACATCTATATTTTTCCTGGAAGCCAATTACCGATTTTTAAAGACGAAAATATTCTATTTTTTTTATAATTATTGTAAAGATATTTTCATTTTAAATTGTTTTTATGGAACATTTTATTTTTCGTGTAACTTTTAGGAAAACCATTTCATTATACACTCAACTCCCTTAAACTTTTTTACTGTAATAGAATGATTTAGAAAATTTCCAAATACGTTAGTTGTTGCGATTAAATACAAAAGAAACAGTGACATCTAGGTGACCAAAATATCAATTTCTCAATGATTTTTTAAAATGTTAATACGTTTTAACCCTTTCACGACGGTTGGGTCATTTGCACCTCACTGACCAGCGGCGAGGTTGGTGAAAAAATTCGTCCCGAAGGGGTTAAAAGACACTAAGAACCAGTTTGAGATAAACAGAACATTCCTTAATATCAGCCAAAAATATAAAAGTTTTGATTGCCCAGGCAAGAAAACATACAAAAATGCTCAAACTATATCCCGTCTAAAGGCGGGGTTGGGTATTGGAGGGTTAACTCTCAAAAATATAAGAAGAGATACTTGCAGCATTTTTAAGATGTTGTACTGTCTGAAATTGGAATTGAAATCCACTTCTCCATACCTTGGAATTTTTAATCCGCTCTCCAGAAATTAATTCCGGAATATTTCTAGAAAAACTTCCATGTGATTCCAAAAAATCCATACTAGAATCATTTCAGGAAATTTAAGCAAACAAAATCAAAATTTTAGAATTTTACCAGAGGTTTTTTCGAGAATTTCTTTAAATAATTTTCCGGAGACTACTTCAGAGATATTTTTAAAGTTTCCTCAATTATTAAAGGGGTTCGTTAAGACTTTTTTCCTGAAGATTCCTTTAGAAATTCTTTATGAGAGTCCTCCATCAATTTGTCAAAGGATAGCTTTCAGAAATCTTCTATGGATTCATTAAAACAATTCCAGCAATTCAGTTTTAAATCATTCTTTTGGAATTCTTCTTCCAGGGATTCTTCGCGAAACTCATTCAGGGCTTCCTTCAGATATTTCCTCAAGAATTTCTCCAAGAATTTCTCTTCCTTTGGGTTTTCTACAAGGATTCCTCCATTAATTCTTTCAGTGGTTCCTTTCGAAAATCTTCCGCCGATTCCTTGAAATTTCATACAGATGTTCATCAAAATGCAATTTCTCCGGCACTTCCTCTATGCAAAACTCTTTCTCCACAGATTCTTTAAGGGATTTATTCTGCAACATTTCCTAGGATTTCCTGCAGCAATTCCTCTACAAATATCTCAAAAGTTTTTTTATATATCTTTAGATCTAGAAGTTTATTTAGGCGGTTTTCTCAGGTATTCAAACAGAAATTCCTTCAGAAATAAGTCCACAGATTGCTCCAAGAATACTTTCAGAAAATCTTACATGATATTTATAGAAGGATTCCTCCAGGAATTTCAAAATCCAAATAATGAACTTTGTTATGCTGGTTCGACTGTAATTGGAGATCGGAGATAGTTTCGGTTTTGCAGTTTTTTTTTTTCATTAGAACAAACTATTTAATTTTGTCCGACGTTTCGACACCGGGTTCGGGAAAAAATAGAGTGAGCAAAACCAAGAGCGACTAAAATTAGCATTTTTAAAATATTGACCAATTATTTGACATGTACCAACCAAAACCTTATACTGACCGTAACAGAACAAGGCAAAGAACAACCAGAATGTTTTTCCATGAAGAAGACACTGCACCCGGAGTCGAAACGTTGGACAAAATTAAATAGTCTGTTCTAATAAATCAAGACTGCTGAAACTATCTCCACTCTAAATAATAAACTTTTCCTATGGAAAAGTTTTTTTTTATTTTTTTAAACGATTAAAAAGAAATTAAAAAAAAAACTTTTCCAGAAATTATTCCAAAAGCTTCTCGAGGCTTCCAGGAGTTCTTAGATATTTCTCCAAAGATTCCTTCAAGAATTTATCATGGATTTCTTCAGATAATCTCAAGGGATTTATTTAAAAGCACTACCTAAGATTTTAACAGGGATGCTACTAGAGCTTTCGTGTTTATTGGATTTCGACTGTTATCATATAGAGCTTTGGGAGGTGGCTTGGCAGTCCTGGTGGGAACTAAAAACGATTTGTTTATATGTTTTGCGACGTTGCGATCCATTTGTGATCTTTTGCAAGGGTTCTAAGTTAGTTTAATGATCAATTTTCAAAATAATGTTACATTGTTATAATTTAACTTTAAGTTCCCGATTTGTTACTTTTTTGTCGATTGTTTTTGCATCTCCATACAGCTTATGCAGGACTATTGCACATATTGAAGGTAATGGCTGCGCAGTATGTTACAGTAACTTCAGTGCAACCCTTACATGCGCTGCCGTGACTGTTTTGTAACCATGTGTGTTGCTTGGGTAACTATTGACTCTTCCAGAAACAGACCATTTTTTCAAATTGGTTACTTCAAATTAAATTATAACAATGTAACATTATTTTGAAAATTGATCATTAGGCTATTTGAAAAAGATCCCTAACCGATCGTAACGTCGGGAAGATTAATACAACTTGTTTATGATTCCCACCAAGACTGCTAAGCTATCTACCAAAGTACTTAAGTTTTTCTCAAAAAAAAAAATTGAGATTTTTTTTCTTCTCAGAAATTCCTATTTGAATTTCTTTTGATTTTTTTTTCAAGGATTCCTTAAAAATGAGATCATTATATAGTTTCTCCAAGGGGATTTCTTCCGGGGATTTCCTCAGGCAATGCAGCAAGGGATTTGTTTAAAAGTTCTTCCATTCTTCCAAGAGTTTTTCAGAAATTCTTCTGAGAATTTCTTTAACAACCCAACAGATAATCCTTCGGAAAATCTTCCAAGGGTTCCTCCAAGAATTCCTTGAAAATTTAATCAGGGATCCCTGCAGAAATTCCCACAAGATTTTTTTTAAATAGCTCCTGCAGTCCTGCAGTTTTGTCAGATATATATCCCGGGATCCTTTCAGAGATTCTCGCAGAGATTATTTCAGATTCCTTTTAGGATTTTTTCGGAAGTTTTTTCAGAAATTGCATAAAACAATGCCTGCTGAATACCTGACAGAACACTTCAATGAACTGAATAAAATGCCTTATTAATTCGCAGAAAAACATGAGAAATTTGTGAAAGTGATTCCCAAGGGAAAATTGTTGGATACTTTTCTGGTGAAATCCATAGAGGAACGGAACATCAAAAGGAATCTCTTGAAAATGTCTGCCGAAATTCCATGAAATGTGCAGATGGAATTCTTGAAGAAATCAATCTTTAAAAGATTTCTAAGGTATCCCTGAAGGATTTCCTAAAAGTTTCTTTGGAAGAACTCCCGTAGATCCTGGAGGATTGTTTTTTGAAAATTTTACTCTATAATTTCTTAAAAGATTAGTACAAAAACTTTCCTGAAGTACTACCTGGAGATTCTTTAAAGAAAATGCTGCTGAAATAAAAATAAATGTGGAAGAATTCCTTTTTTAAGGAACCTTTGAAAGAATACCCGGAAGAGCAAGAGAACCCCCTTCACGTATTTATAGATGAATGTCTTGTAAAATACCTTCAAAATGCCAAGAGAAACTTTGGAGAAAACCCTAAAGCATCCCCGGAATAATTTCCTTTAAGTGATTTTAAGTCTGAATGAATCCTAAGCAACCCCTCCCAAGTAACATTTTTTAGAAAAAAAAAACTAGAGGAGTTTCTCAGAACTAAGATAGAACCAAAATAAAAGGTATCAGGTTTTATGACGGTTTTTAAAACCTGCATAAGACTAATTGGCCATTAAAATGGATGAATACCCGGAGGAACTTCTGGATGAACTTCTGGATGAGCTTCAAGAAAAAACTCTTGAGAGTTCTCTAGAGAAATTTCTGCCTGAGCGAACCCCTGAACAAATGGAGTAGGGGCCTCTAGAGGAATGGCAACAGAAACTTCTGAAAGAGTTCCTGGAAAATTCCTGAAAGTAGAGGTGAAAAGGTTCTAGAAGTTTCAGGGGTTTCCAGGATGTCTCAGGGAAGCTTCTAGGGACGTTTATGGGGTGCTTCAGGGGGCTACAGGACGTTTCAATCAGGTTTCATAGGCGTTTTAGGGTGTTCCAGAGGCGTTACGTGGGGTTCGATGGGGTTTTATGAGGATTTCGAAGATATTTCAAGAAACTTCAGAAGATGTTCAGCGGGTTTTCGAGACGTTACAGAGGTGTTACATAGGCGTTTTTGGTGTTTTCGGAGCGATTCAAGTGCGTTACGTGGGGTTCGAGGGAGTTTTAGGGGAATTTTTGAGGTATATCAAGAAGCTTCACAGGAGTTTTCAGGGATTTCGAAGGGTCTCAGGTGCGTTACCGGCGTTTGCAGGGGTTCTGGAGGGTCTTCCCAGGTGCGTTATCTATGAAATCCATTCCTACCTTCCAAAACTCCTGAAAATGCTTATGTAACGCTTCTGTAACGTCTTTGAAACCCGCGTAAAAACCTTCAAAGCTTCTTGAAATGCCTCCAAAAATCCCCCTAAAACCCCTTGGTTTTTACGTAACGCACTTAAAACCCTCTGAAACCCCTGAAAACGCCTTTGTAACGTTTCGGAAACCCCGCCGAGAATCCTCTGAAGCTTCTTGAAATGCCTCCAAAATCCTCCTAAAACCCCCTCGAACCGCATGTAACGCCCCTGAAACATCCTGGAACCCCTTAAAACGCCTCTGAAACCTCCCTAACAAGCCATGTAACCCCGTTGAATGCCCCAAAAACGAACCCTGAGACATCCTTCAAATCCCTGAAACCTCTGAAACCTTTTCACATCTACCGTGACTTAACTTTATTTACGGCGTTTATTTTTAAATAACGCGGTTTTTTTACGCGGACCGCATACTTAAATATTTTTTTGACTGAATAAACCTCGTGAATTTCAAATAAAGTCTTTTTAAATTAAGTTATATTTTCATTTATTTATTTACACTTTACACTAAGAGTGCATCCGTGTCAGAAATTTGGTTCATTGTGTTATCTAACATTCACACTTCATACATGTATTCAGTTTTAATAATATTTAGGATGGTTAAAGCTATGGATCGCCAACACAACGGTGGGTTCGATTCCCGTTCCGGTCGGGCAAATTTTCTCGACTCCCTGGGCATAGTGTATCATTGTACTTGCCTCACAATATACAAATTCATGCAATGGCAGGCAAAGAAAGCCCTTCAATTGATAACTATGGAAGCGCTCAAAGAACACTAAGTTGAAGCGAGGCAGGCCAAGTCCTAGCGGGGACGTATAGCCATAAAGAAGAAGAAGAAAAAGACGTCTATCGTAGGATTTTTTTCTGTGCACTGATCTGACAGGGTCACTAAATGTCCCCATCTACGTTTTAATCTGTGAGTTTCAGTCTGCTCCGCATGGAAAACTTGGAATCCAATGAAAAGTTTTTGTTTGGATACCAAAAGACTTGCTGACCCCTATTCGGATTCCTTCAGGAACTTATTCTGGAAATCAAGAGATGTCCCGTTTTGAGTCTCTCCTAGAGTTTCTACGGAGAATCCTTTAGAAGTTTTCCTTTATTGTAAGTATCTACGTAAAATCCTTCAAAAGTTCCATCTGAGATTTCTCAAGGAATACCTTCAGGGGTTCTTCCAGAAATTCTTCTTAGGTTTCTTCTTAATGTTTTTCTGGAATTCCATCAGTAGTTCCTTCTGGAATTTTTCAATGAAATCAGTCTGATATTGCGCATCGATGACTGCAAGGCCGCAAATGCGTTAATTGTTTTTGAGATTCGATTTGCAATATCTTCTTGAGTTTTTTTTTCTGGAATTCCTCCAAGTTTTCCTTCTAGGACTCCTGAAGGATTCCAGCAGAAACAGTTTTTGGGATTCTTACAGAAACGTTATGTAAGGTATGTGTGCTATCAGTAATCTCACGCTCCCATATTCATCCTATACGAAAACAAGCGAATACGGCACCGATTGATTCCGTTCTTTTTGTTTTCATGTGTGCTCACTTCTAACAAAAAAATACAAAGATAAGAAACAAAATAATAACAACAAAAGCACAGTTTAATCCCTTGTTTTTCGTAGGATGAAAATGGGAGCCACCTGATTAATAAGGGAACCAATACCCTACCATACAGAGTTTCTAGCTTCTAGATTTTCCAACCGATAATGCTGCAGGCCTGTGCGCCGACTATATTTTGCTCGGCGGCGGCGTAAGGGCCGTTTTTGGTCGGCGGCGGCGGCGTGAATCGGCGTGACCAAAATTTGACCATAATTTCAACATTGGCAAAGCAAAAAAAGTTGTCATTACGCTCTATAATTTGCAGTCTAAGCTTTTTCATGACCACTGATGACATAAACTATTACATTTGAATGAATACCTTTTTATTTCTGTTCGGCTCCGCACTGCCACCAGTGATTAGGCTTTTTTTTACTTGTTCGTTTATTTGGAAAACTCGGGCGTCACATATGGGCATAACAGAGCCGAAATGGTTTACATATTTTTGTTTTACGTTGTTTACATTTTTGAAATTTTTAACAGCCTTAATACTATAGTTTTTTGGGGAGCAGACAAATATTTATATAATATGGAAGGCATATTGAGACAATACCGGTATCCTCAGTGTAATGCATGTTGCATTACTCCATTGCAAACAAAGGGCAATAAAATATTAATTTTACTACAGTTTTTTGTTTTGTTTTCTCAAAACCTTCAGAAGCTATCAAATTTGATAAGTAGGTAACACTATTTTCACTAAGGAATCCCCGAATATTTTCAGGGAGGAATTCTAGGAGGAGCCTGAAAGAAACTCCTGAAGGAATCTATGAAGAAAATTGTGGACGTATCTCTGCAGGGAACTGCTGTATGAAACCCTGAAGAAACTTCTGTAGGTGTCTCTGGCGGTTCAAGAATCTCTTTAAGTAATCCCTGCAGAAAATTCTAAAGAAATCCCTGTTCTTCGAAAGAAATTCCAGGAGGATTCCTCAAATGAATTCAAGCAGGAATCCCAAGAGAATTACAGCTGGAGTTTACAAAGGAATTCCAGGAGAAATCCTCGACGGAACGCCAGCGGGAATTTCTAAAGATATTCCAGAAGGAATCCCCAAAGAATTTCTATGAAGAATCAACAAAAACTATCGAGAGAAAATCTCTGAAGGAATTCCAGGAGATATTCCTGAGAGAATACTAAGAGGAATTTTCGTAAGAATTCTATGAGAAATCCCTTAAGATATTCCAGCAGGAAACTCCGAAGTAATTCTTGGAAGAATCCCCAGAGGAATTCTAAGAGGAACCCCGTGGAAATTTTGTGAGAGATCCCCGTAGGAACTATAGGAGAATTCCTCGAAGAAATTCCAAGAGAAATCCCCGATAAAATTATAGGAGAAATCACCGAAGGAATTCCAGGAGGAAACCCTGCAGGAATTCAAGGAGGACTCCCAAAGGAATTCTAGGAGGAATCTCCGGAGAAATTCGAAGAGAAATCACCAATGGAATTTTATGAGGAAATTCCGGTAATCCTCGACAAAATATCAGGAGGAATCTCCAATTAAATTTTAGAAGGAATCTTCGAAGGAAAACTAGAAAGAATCCTCGAAGAAATTATAGGAGAAATCCCAGAGGGCACCTCCAAAGGAATTGCGGGAGGAATCTCCGAAGGAATCACAAGCGGATTCCACAAAGAGGAAACCCCGATGGAATTCTTAGAGGAATCCCCGTAGGAAGTCCAAGAGGAATTTCCAAAGAAATTCAAAATGGAATCCACGAAGGAACTCTAGGAAGAATCTTCGATTATCAGGAGAAATTTCCGAGGGAATTCTAGGAGAAATCACCGAAAACATTCAAGAAGGAAATCCCGAAAGAATTCCAGGGGGAATCCTGAAGTAATTCCATGAGGTATTTTTGAAGGAATTTAATGATCTGATTTAATGAAAATCCGAAATAGATCTAAGAGGAATTACCAAAAGAATCCCAGGAGGAATCCACGACGGAATATCAAGAGGAATCCTTGAAAAAATCCCAGGAGGATTTAATAAAGGGAGTCCAGGAGGAATCCCCAAAGAAATTCTAGATTTTTTTTAAAGAAATTCGAGAAGAAATCATCAAAGTGTTTCTAGAAGGGACCAACGAAAAATATCCAGGAGAAATCCTCGTAGGAATTCCATGGGAAACCCCTGAAATAATTCTAGAAGGATTTCCCGCAGAAATACCAAGAGCAACATCCGAAATAATTCCTGGAGGAATCCTCGAAGAAATTCGAAGAATAATTCCCGTAGAAATTTAAGGAGGATTTCCCGACGGAATATTAGGAGGAATCGCCGAAGTAATTTCAAGAGGAATTCTCGAAGAAAGTTCAGAAGCAATCCTCGAAGAAAGTTCAGGAGGAATCCCCGAAAGAAGTCCAGCAGGCAGGTATGGTACACAAATTACGTAACGCTAGAATCGGCGATTTCAGACCCCCCCCCCCTCCCTCCTTGTAACGCTTTTTGTATGAAAACCAAAATTATTTTGTATGGCTCGTAACGCTAAACCAGACTCGCCCCTCCCCCTATAGCGTTACGTTATTTGTGTACGATGCCGAATACCCGACGAAATTCCTGGAAGAATTCCCAAAGAAATTACAGGAGAAATCCCTGCAGGGATTTGCTCAATTGATTGATTGATTTGTGTTTATTATTGAGACTTTCAGCCCTTGGCTGATTCGTCTCTTGTGAATGCTTGAAGGAATTCCGGTAGGAAGGATTTGCAGAAGGTATTCTCTAAATAATTCTTGGAATAACTCCAGAAGGAAATTCTTGAGGAATCATTGGAGAAACTCCATGAAAGATCCCACAAAAATATCCTGATGATATGCCTGATTATAATCCTTAGGGAATACTTGAAGAAGCTCCTACAAGAAACCCTGAAGCAACTCTTATAGGACTTCTTGATTGAGCTTCTGGAGAAATCTCTGATGTAACTCCTGGAGGCATCCGTGAATCTTCCTGGAAAAATCTCAATCTCAACCTACAATTTGAAAGAACCCCAGGAGAGATCTCCGGAAGAACTTCTGGAAGAATAACCGAAGGAACTTCTCGAGCAATCTCCTAAAAATATTCTGAAAGAATCTTGGAAAGAAATCTTATATGGGAATCCCTCTATTGACTTCTGGGGTAATCCCTGAAATCTCCTGGAGGTATCCTTGGATCTTCGTTTAAGTTTCACTGTAGAACTTCTATAGAGGTTTCTGTAGGAACTTCTGTAGGAAACCCTAAAAAAAAATTCTGGAGGAATCTCTGAAGAAACATTTGCAAGGATTCCTGAAACTCCTGGAAGAATCTCTGATGGAATTCCTGGAAAGATCTCCTGTAGGAATTGCTGAAGGTACTTCAGAAGGAATCTCTGCAGGAACTAATTTCTTAAGACCTCCTGCAGGAATTCCTGAAGAAACTACTCACGGGATTTTTGATAATTCTTCAGGTGGCATTTATGAATCCTCCTGCAAGAATCTTTAAATGGACTTCTGGAAGGATACCTGAACAAACTCCCGTTGAAATAGCTTAGGGAACTTCTGAAGGTATTCCCAATGAACACGTGGAGGCATCCCTGAATCTTCCTGGAGCTATTAAGGAAATCCCTGAACAAACTCCTGGAGAGATCACTGAAGGAACTTCTGGAGCAATTCTTAAAAAAAAAGTCCTGAAAGAATCTCTGAAAAATTTTCTTGAGGCATCCCCAAGGTATTCCTAGAGGAATCCCCGAAGAAATTTCTAGAGGGATTCTTGAACAAATTCCAAAAATTTCTGAATGACCTCCTGCAATCTCTAAGAAAACTCCTGAACTAGTTCCTAAAGAAACTCCTGTAGGAATTCCTTATGGAGCTTCTGAAGGAATCCATGAAGGATCTTTCATACTAATCTCTGAAGGACCTCCTATGAGAATCCTTAAAGGATATCCTGGATGAATCTTTGATGTATCTCTAGGAAGCATCCCTGAATTCTCCTGAAAGAATTTCTGAAGGTACTATAATCGAGATCTTCCTGAGAGATCTTCTGAAAAAAAAAATCATCCTGGAGGCACCCCTGAAAAATTTTCTGGAGGAATCCCAGGTGGATCTCTTGGAGGCATCACTGAATCTATATGGAAGAATCTCTGAAGAAACTTCTGGAGAGATGTAAATGTGTGTTCTAAGAGTTGAGAAATCAATTATTGTTTTCAAACTCTTGTGATAGTGATCGTGACATTTTTTTTATCTCAACTTTATGTAAACTTAATTTTGTTTGTGCATTGAACATCGGCGCGAAAAATGAAAATCAGCGGCGTGACAAACAGCGGCGTATGGCGCGCCGCCGATACCTTGGTCGGCGTCGGCGTGGGACAAAAAGTGTCGGCGGCGGCGGCGTGGCGCGGCGGCGCACAGGTCTACTGCAGTGTTTTTCGTCGGGGAATCCTGGGATAACTTCTGGAAATACACCTAGATGTATTTTTAAATACTCCAGAAGTTCCTTCTGGAAGTTTTCCAAGAGTTTCTTGTAAGCGTCCATTGGAAATTGTTTTCATGAATCTTCCAGGTATTTTTAAAGAATTCCCTAGATGTTTTCTCTGGGAATTCTTCAGAAGCTCTTCAAGACATTTTAAAATCGTATTCTCCTAGTAATCGTCTGAAGAACAATTTGAAGAAATCCTCATAAGAGTTGCATGGACAACCGCAGCAGGAATTAATGAAGAAATCCCCAGATGACATACCTGAAGTAAGAGACAAATGGGATTCCTAGATGATTTCGCAGGTGAAACTACAGGATTCTCAGATAAATACTTACAAGAATTTTTTGAAACGGAGGAATACTCAGGAAGAGTTTCTGGAGGAATCTCCACAAAGAATTCTTGAAGGATTTTCTGGTTGGAATTTCATTAGAGGTACCTGAATTCTTGGTGGAATCCCAGATGGAATTCATCGATCAATCTACAGATTGAGTTTTTGAAAGAATGCTACATGGAATTACTGGATTCTTGAAAAAATCCTTGAAGAAAACCTTATCAGGAATTGTTGAAAAAAAAAACCGCAGATTTAATTGCTTTAGGGATTCCCAGAAGCAACAAACACCAATGAAGCTGCCCCGACTCAAAAGCGCTAAAAGGAAACAAAAAATGAAATGGCAGGTTGCAGCAATTGCATCCTTCAGGATTAATATGTTGAAGTCTTATATAAAAATTAATAACAACAAAATAGCTTTGCAAAATATAAATTGCACCTCAAACATAAGAATACTATTATGCATAGGCACCATACAAGCTACACAAACACAATATACAGAAAGCAATACTTCAATATCCGTTAAACTATACTAAATACCTAAAAAACTACTTGTCCCATCTCAACAGATGAACTTACAATCAACCAAACCAACTGCAACGTCGTCGACGGGATCGACCTGGACGACATCAAGGAGTTTGCCAAGGCCTTCAAGCTGCGCCGGCTCTCGCTAGGCCTCACACAGACCCAAGTAGGCCAAGCCCTGTCCGTTACCGAGGGACCGGCCTACAGCCAAAGTGCCATCTGCAGGTAAATGTTCCGTGAAAATTTCATTTGTTTTTCTACTCCTTCCCAACCAACCAACCAACCCAACACTCAATCCGGCTCTTAATTCGCTCGAAAGTTTCGATTCCCGTGTCTTTGTTCTACGCCTTCACCCCCTGCTAACCCGTCCGCGCGCCACGCTTGTAATTTGCATATTATTCGTCGTCCTCATTTTGATTAAATCACCACAAGGTTCGCAAATTACGGGCTGCGAATAATTTTTGAATAATGTGAGGGGGTGGAGGAGAAGGGGTAGGACAGACGCCGCAGGTGAAAGCAAAGAAAAATTCGGAAAAAGGATTACACCTCAACAAAATGAGACAGAATGAGTGAAAACGGTGCCAGGACATTGTTCTTCCTTGTTTATGTTTCATTTACGTTAATCATTATTCATAATCAATGGACTAGCGGATTAATTTATCGTTTTTCTTTCTTTCGCTCATCTCTCTTTTTTTTTCATTCGGGCAACATTTGTGTTTTCTCATGTTTTCACCGCATTCGAAATCACACACGTATCTACATCATATCTTCTCGCTCCATCGTGATATTTTCCGTTTTTACGAATGCAAACTGCTACGTCACCACCGTTCCTGCTGCCCCCCGCCGCATCATCACCATGGTCACCGCCGCCTACTTTTCTCTGTGTGTGCCACTGTGCCAAAATGCAAATTTTCCCGCCTGACTTGGGGTCCAACGTGCAGCGCCCTCGCCGCCCAGATGTACTGTGCAGCCCAGCTCTCGTCGCAGCAGCAGCAAATGTATGTATTTTGTCAACTCTTACTTTTTTTTGGGTTTTCCATTCTTAATCCTTTCAACTATGTAGAGGAAATGGTTGTTGCTGTTTTTATTTTCATTTGTTTGTTTGTTCAGTGTGTGTGAACTTTGGTCTGTACTACTTTTATTGGCTTTCTGTTTCACTTGGCATCACGTTTTATCATAGAAATATCTAGTAGCTTGGCTTTAATCCAACTTATTCTTGGTTAAGAAACCATGTGAGTATGTGAAGGTGTTCTGTATTGGTATATATGTCGAATACATTTTCATTGGTGATGGCTCATACAAACAGGTGGGTTTCACTTTTTGTTGCATGCGAAAAAAATACACTTGACAAATCAAAGCCTACTTATTGTGTGATTAACTCCATGGTTTGCTTCAATTATGTTTCATTATTTTTTATTTTGATCATCCAAGAATTGGCCAGGGCATTGTTTTGCTTTTTTGTTTGATGTGTTTTAATGTTCATTTTTCAAAACTGTTCAAATCAAATTTTTTTTCCATACTCAATGTCCTGGCAAATTCCTAGTTTCATACAAAATTTAAAGACAAAACCCTCTCACTGAATTCTTACCTCTACTGTTTGCTTTTCGTTCTGATTGGAAACTGTAAAATCTTCGATGACTCGAAACCGACTCCTCATTTGATTGGACCTTTTCTCCTAATGTATTTTCGTCTTGTTCTTTCTTCCTTTCATTTGTTGATAAACACCAAAATCACACTCGAAACGTAATAATGATCCTAATCACTGTCACACGAACATCCGTGGTGTTTTGCACCCCGTGCTACCCTTAACCGATCATCTTCCATCCACCACAATTGGAATAACCAAAGGTTTGAAAAACTAGACATTACTCCCAAAAGCGCCCAAAAGATCAAACCGGTTCTGGAGCGCTGGATGAAGGAGGCTGAGGAAAGGTACGTTGGTTTGTTTGCATTTGTGTGTGTATGTCTCGATCTAAGAAGGCGTTTTCTTGCTTTTAATTCAAATATCGCGCATAACTACTGCGTTTTATTGCCAACTGTTTTGTTATTCAAATTCGACTGCATCTGTGTATTAATGACATGTGGTGTTGTTGTTTTGCAGTCATTCGTCCCGCTTCAAATCGGGCCAGAACCATTTGACCGACTTTATTGGGGTGGAGCCTTCGAAGAAGCGGAAACGAAGGACGTCTTTTACGCCACAAGCGTTGGAATTGTTAAATGGACATTTCGAGCGGAATACGCACCCGTCTGGTAAGTTGAACGTGAAATACGCAGACTACACTGAAACCTCAATTTATGCCCACTTTACTTCAAAATTTCAAACAGCAATAATTTATGCAACCTAGCCAAATAAATCTACAGGGGATAGACAAAATTATCGGGGCTGGCAATAATTTCTCTTTCAAAAAATCGTCAAAAAGCTGCAACTTTTCGAAACGTGCATCAAAAAATCTAATGAAAAAAAAAAGAAATTCACTGTGACTTGATCATCTAGTTGTGTATCAATGTTCCTAATTTGAAAAAGATCGGGTTATAGGGAATCGCGCCACTTGGGCGGTGGCTTCTATTTTCGTCTGTTTTCCGCTATAACTCAGTCAAATTTTAATCAATTGACACAATTTTTGGAATGCGGTGAGATAGATATAGTATCTATCCGTGTACAACATTTCAAGCCAATTGGTTCAAAATTGACTGAGTTATAGTGGGAAACAGACGAATATAGAAGCCACCGCCCAAGTGGCGCGATACCCTACTACATGAAGTAAGAAATATTATAGAAAAAGCTAATATTAACCAATAGCTAGATTGAACTGTTATATCTCCGGATTCAATTCACCGAATGCAATAATATTATGCCTTTTTCTAGAACCTTTCTAACTGCATGTAGCATAACCCGATCGTTTCCAAATTTGAAACATTGATACATAATGAGTTCATCAACTTACAGTGACAATTTTAGATTTTCGAAAAGTTACAGCTGACCAGTTTTTTAGTTATAGTTGGCCATTTTTTTAAGTGGAAATTTTGCCTCTATCCCCTGTATTTGAACATGTAGAGCATTTCCAGTCAAAAAACATGAAAAAATATGCCATTTATAACTCCATATTTTTTAAATTTGATGAAGATTTTGTTCATATGCTGGATTTTGTGAATCATTTGCAATTTTATCAACACATTTTTCCTCACCAAACTTTTGAAAACGGCGTATGAAGAAACCCTGATTACCGTCGATAGGGGTGACAATGGGTCTGGGGGGTGAGATTGGGTCAAAACGCAGAAACATAAAATTTGAAATAGCTCATCAACTATCGCTAATTTATGTTGAAAACTTTATACTATTTCAAAGAGGAGATGTTTTCACACGTCATGATGCAGAATAAGATGTTTAGCAATAATGTTTTTTTTTTGTTAAATTTATGGCTAAACTTATATGATGAAACTACTGGTGAATCACTCTGAAAAAATTCCTCTATCGTAATGTTTCACACGAGTACCTCACCATAAATTTTCTTATAATTGATTAGCAGTAGGTATTACCTGGTTGATGCAATGAAAAACGCGGGCTGTCATCGCTCTTTTTATTCAAAACTTCAATATTTTCGACCCAATGTCTAAATATTAAGAATGGGGGTGAGATTGGGTCAGGCAAGTTATCGAGTGCACATAACCTTAACTCAAAATTCAACTTGTTATCCAGTACCCATTTGACGTTAGAGTGGTGCCATATTTACCGTATCTTCATAAAAGCCCACTTTTCTTCGAAAATATGTCGAAGAAGTGGCAAGCGGGAGTGTTCATACGTTTAGTGCCTAAAATCATTTATAACAATAAACCCATGCGTTTGGACAGAAGAATAAATCTACTAGAACTCATACAAAATTTATTTAAAAAAATCCGCTTTAATGTTATTGCGGGAGAGGGTCTAATAATATGAAATTTTGTGTAACATAATATTTAAACGACCCTCTATCTTGAGATGGAGTTGCCAATGATCATAAGAGTTTATAGCGGGTTTGGTTAAACATTTCTTATGCAGTATACTAAAAATATCATGTTTTTTTTTTCAGTCGATCTTCCAAGGCGCCACTCCCTCGTTTTAATCCTCCCCCTCCTCTCATGGAGGTTGAAACATTGGATGAGGATGGTGGCTAAAAATGGCGCATACAAACGTAATTTTATCAAATTTCAACCATTTTTTCAGTTGTATTAGCCCTTTTAGGTGGATTAATCATCTTTTAAAATTACATAAGTTTTTATTCGTCATGGTTACAATGTAATTCAAGAAGTTTTGCTAGATATGTTCAATAAAATTAACTTATATTCTTGGATAGGCGATTTCGAATACTTTGACCCATTCTCACCCCCTCTAAGGGGTGAGATTGGGTCAATTTTCAATCATTTGTAGTTTAGTAAGCAATAATGTGATACTTTCTTGCTAAACTGCCATTACCAGATAGAAGAGTATACATACCGAATAAAAAGTTATTCCGACTTCAATTGTATTTGTTATTTATCAAACATTCTTTGAGTATCCTTTTTTGACCCATTCTCACCCCCAACGACGGTATCTTAAAAAAAAACTCGAAAAAAGTTTGTTCGATTGTAATGGTGCTTTCAAAGGTGTTCAAGGGATATTTAAAAGAACTAGAACTAGAAAAGAAAAACTAATACACTAAGAGTAATATTCATCACGGTTCTGTGTTAAATGTCATACAAAGTCAATTTTCCAAAAACCTGACCCTTCAATTTTTTCCATTATTTTTCTGTAGAAAGTTGACTTTTTGTCTCAAAATGTGTCACTAGACAGAAGATAGTCCAATGTTTTTCATGGATTTCCAAAACACAAGAAAAAAAGTTTTTGGGATTTCTGAAGCCATTAGTAGATTCTACAATCTATATAAATAAAAATGGAATGGTGTTTGTATGTCACGAATAGACTCGGGAACGGGCCAACGGATCTACACTATTCTTTCAGTGTTCCATTCGTGCAGGACTCCGACGTGTTCGTACGAAAAAAAAAATAATTGAGAAAATCGACCGGGAACGCACCGACAACGTATGAAATTCCATTTTGCGGGGCATTTTTGAACAGAGCTACATGTCAAAAAACACAGTAGGCAGGCAAAACGACGTTTGTCCCCCCGGCAGTTTCTAATAAAAACAAATTTATTAGCCTACATTCCTACATCGAACCGTATCAGTAGGTCAGCTCCAGAGGCATGGGAAATTTGTACATTGAACCTTACTTCAGGCTACAGCAAATTCAAAGAAAAGAAATAACAATGAAATGTATGAAATTTTTTACTGTTTTAGTAATTATTATTTTTTACACGTGAACTTTCAGACTGTCTCGAACAACATTTTACAAAGTCCAAATATTATATTACATTTATTTGTTTAAATTTGTTGTTATTTAAGAACGGACCACTGTAAAAAAAAGTATTTTTTCAAAGAAATTGTAAGCAAACTCAGGTTAAGATATCGAAAACAAAAAATGTTTCTTTCGGCGTTCTCGTTAGGCGATGAAAAATGAAAATTAAAAAAAAGTTAAATGCCTTTCTACAGAAAAATAATAAAAAAAAATGAAAAGCATTGTTTTAGAAAATTGAATCTATGTGACAACTAAAATAGATCCGCGACGAATATTACTATCCATGTATTTCTTTTTTCATAAAAGTTTTTCAAAATTCCAGGCGCATAATTTCAATCCGTCAAAATGCTTTCGAGTTACCATTTTTTATTTTGTAAAAGAATACTAGGTTTTCTTCATGCACCGTTTTTAAAAGTTAGGTAGAAAATATCACAATAAAAAAACAAATAACATGAAAAACATCATCATGAAAACAGTTTCTGGTAGAAGTGCTTTATTTATTGCTAGCAGTTTTAGGAGCAGTACTTTGAACGTCAAACGGAAATGAAACCGAAGAAAAAAAAAATAACAAAGATTTTGATAGAAGGGTACTTTTTGCCTTGAGGCGAAACTTAAAGCATTTTCTCACTTTTTGGGTTTTTATTAAGGTGAATATAACGAAGCCACGCCTCGAATTTTTAAGAGCACAAATCTGAGACACCAGAAGACGGATTGCGCTGAAAAGTTGATCGATTGGAGACCCGCTGGTGGTGACCAATCGATCAACTTTTCAGCGCAATCCGTCTTCTGGTTTCTCAGATTTGTGCTCTTGAAAATTCGAGGTGTGGCTTCGTTATATATTCACCTTAAATAATGAAGCAATATTTTCAAAATTGGTTTTCGTACACAGTTAGAGGAAGGATCAAGGTATCTCCTGTTTTTTTTTTCAGGTAGAAAATGGTTTTCGATTTTAAGGAAGGAAGCACGACACTAGACAATGGATTTAAAAGCCCAGTGTGGTACAGCCAAAAACTTTTCCTGACAGCTGCGGGGGGAATCGAACCCGCGCTCCTCAGCACGGTGCTGTGGGGTATGAACAAAGCTGAGTAGCATTCCCCATGCGTGTATTTCCCCTAGCAAGCATCAGTGACAGCCAGCACCATGACGGGGTCGTCGTCAGTGTGATGCTGCCTCATTGACGAGTGGACTGTTGGCGGAGCAAGACGCCATCACCGTGAGGTTCCGTATTATGCCAAGTGATTCTACTGCAGTTTGCTAAGATGGCTGGGAACGGATTATTCCAGTGAGTTGCCCGGTATTCACATTGGCGATCCTGCCAGGAGTGCATCATAATCAATAACAAGTTAATCATAAAATAGGTAGAATCACTTGGCATAAAAACAGTGAGAGAAAACAAATCGTTTTGGTGTGTGAAGTGTGTGGTGGTGCTGCAAACACAGTGAAGTGGGTGTTGCAATTCTGCGGTTCCTGACGAAAGCTAGAGCGCGGAAAGTTTTTTTTCCAACCGCGTTCTGTTTTAGCCTTGGTTCTAGCACAAACACATGAACAAAGGCGCGGTGACGTGGTTGATTTTTGTTGTCGACTGGTAGCACGCTGTGGATAGGTGGTCGGTCGATGATTGCATGCATGTTTCTTCATGTTTCTCCATGCTTCTTGCTCGGCATGGATGGTCGCGCTTTCGTTGATTCCTCGGATCGTACATGCTCGTGTTGTCGCTCGGTTGAACGGTAAATGCAAACAGGTTGATGTGCATGATGGTAGAGGTGTTTGACTATTGTGAATGTTGTCGTAAAATACTCGCGGCGTTGGTTGGTTGGATTGGTTTTTGCTCGGGTTTTTGGTTGGGCAAATTAATGGCGTATCGAACCGCCGAAAATTTTTCTGCATAAGGAAAATGCAGGGACGTGTAATGAAAACCGTCCAAGGAAACGGCATTTTTGAATAACCGCCGAAAATTATTCTGCATAAACAAAATGCAGGGACGTGTAGTGAAAACCGTCCAAGGTAAAGGCGTTGTTGGATAACCGCCGACAATTTTTCTGCATAAGGAAAATGCAGGGACGTGTAATGAAAACCGTCCAAGGAAACGGCATTTTTGAATAACCGCTGAAAATTATTCTGCATAAAGAAAATGCAGGGACGTGTAATGAAAACCGTCCAAGGTGAAGGCGTTGTTGGATAACCGCCGACATTTTTTTCTGCATAAGGAAAATGCAGGGACGTGTAATGAAAACCGTCCAAGGAAATGGCGTTATTGAGAAACTGCCGAAAATTGTTTGCATCAGGAAAATGCAGCGATGTGTAAAGAAACCCGTCTATGGAAATGGTGTTGCATGATAACTGCCGAAAGCTGTGCGTGAGGAAAATGTAGGGATGTGTAATGAAATCCGCCCATAAAAATTGAATATCGTAAAACAGTTTAAAATTCAAAGTACGCAATGAAAACATATCTACTGAAAATATGTTGTAGAACCTCTTTCAAACTCGTTTTGTAGAATCTATTTTCGTATAATGAAGGACATTTGTGTGTTATATATGGTCCATCTGTACCATCACATTGAAGCATTGAAAATGGAGTTGTATGATATACGGAAACTTTAGTCTGATAAATCTCAAATTCGTTAATCTCTTGTTTTTTTCTTTTTTGACAAATAATTCTTACAAAATATGTTCGTTTTCGTTGAATGCGTCGAATTTTCGCAATCGTGAATAACGATTGATTTGAGTGAGAGAAAAACAGGGCCGGCTACATAACGAGACGAGCGCTTGAAGGAGAGAAGACGCATCACCCAACTGCGTGTGTTGTAGTTATTTTTATTGGAGCTCGGCAAAACTCCATAGATGATCGGTTAGCATTGCAAGTTATCAATCAAATGATATAGGTTCGATATTAATAAAAGTGCGTTTACTAAACAAAAAAGTAAATGTGGCCATTCGTCTTAATTCTTCTATCTTGAAGTGTATCTTTTTGCATAGGTGCCATAAGGATGAAGAGAACGAAATTGAGGGTTTGAGCGTAAAAATAAGCCTGCTAGTAAGAAAACTTTTTTTTTTCGGAGAAGAGGGAGAATGTGGGGTATGAACAAAGCTGAGTAGCATTCCCCATGCGTGTATTTCCCCTAGCAAGCATCAGTGACAGCCAGCACCATGACGGGGTCGTCGTCAGTGTGATGCTGCCTCATTGACGAGTGGACTGTTGGCGGAGCAAGACGCCATCACCGTGAGGTTCCGTATTATGCCAAGTGATTCTACTGCAGTTTGCTAAGATGGCTGGGAACGGATTATTCCAGTGAGTTGCCCGGTATTCACAGGTGCGACTAAGTGGTTGTTGACACTAGGACTCGCCGCACGACCACGAAGCCACACACCTAAAAAATCCAGGAGAGAGCTTAATCCTTCTGCTAACTGTGTATGAAAACCGATTTTGAAAATATTGCTTCGTTATTGAATGAAAATAAAATACAAAAAAAAATGAGAAAATGCGTCCAGTTTCACCTTAAGCAGCTTTTTGGTTGACGAGCTGTATCATCTCGGATACTTATGATCAACACTAATACACTGGAACCTATTTGTATACCATAGGTTAGAGATGAAAAACTTAAAAATGTTTCAATGGGTTTCAGAAGCTTTTAAGGGGTTTATGACATATACTCCCTGAGACGCCGCTGAATCCTCCAAGTACCTCTCTGAAGCCCTTTGAGACACCCTCAAACGCTACTATCACCCCCTAGAGTGCTCTGGAGAACCCGTGGAACTCCCCTGATACTCCCTGAAACGATTCTGCGACCTCGTAGTACCCCTTCTCCTCTGAAACCCGTCGTGTTCCCCTGATACGCCCTTGAGACCCCCTAAAACACCTTTAAGACTTTCACGAACCTCCCTAACTCCCTGGAACCCTCGAAGCCCTCACTAATGCCCTGACTTCCTGAGACCTTGCAGTGCTTCCCGTGAAGCCCCCAGGATCTAAACCACCCCTGAATCCTCATGAAACGTGCCTAGCCCCATGTTCTCCTCAAATACCTCTTAGGACTCTCTAAGACACCTTAAACTCTCCGGATGTCCCCTGGAACCCTTCTGAGATCACCTGAACGTCCCTAAGATCACCTAAAACGCCACTTAGATCTCCTGGCCGCTTCTTAGACCCTCTGAAAGATCCCTGAGATCTCTAGGTACTCTCTTGAAAACTTCTGGGACCTCTGGAATACCCCTGAGACCCCCTTAAACTCCTACGAGAATTCATGAAATCCCTTCTCTGAAACTCCCCTGAAGAGCCCCTGCAGCCCTCTAAAGCCTTCTGAGACTCGCTGAAAAGCACTCGAAATGCCCTGAAGTGCCCATGAGTTCTCTGGAGCCTTCTGGAACCCCCTGAGGCCCCATAGGAGCCTCCTTCCTTAAAACATCCTTAAAACCTCCTGATACCACTTGAAACTCATTGGGATCCTTTAGAAACACCCCTAAGATTTCTTGGTATCTCCCTGACACTCCCTGGGACCACCTACAGCGCCCTGGAGACTGCCTTAATTCTTTGGAGCCGAAGGGGTCAATATGACCCCAGCAATGAAACCGAGCATTAGAAACATGTTCGAGGCCAGCGAAGTGGCGACAGTGAAGGCAAAGTGATCCGGCTCCAAAGGGTTAAACGCCCCCAAGACCTCCTAGTACCCCTGGGCCTTGAAACGCCCCTGGGACCCTCTGAAACGTATGGAGCCTACTTTGAGCGCCTTTAATATCCGCTCAAACGCTTCTAAGACCCCTTAATCTTCCTTGATACCCACTGGAGTTCACTGGAACCTCCCTGAAACCTCTTGATGTACCCTTGAGATCTCTTGATACCCCCTGAAAACCCATGGAGCGTTTCAGGAGCGCCCTTGCAACACCCCTTTTAAGTTTCCTATTAACACCCTCTTAAAGTGCACAAAAATAAGCTTACTATAAACGACAGCCTATTGATTGCACCCATAAGAAGCTGGAATGCCTGCCCCCATAAGGAGCCGAAACTTCCGAAAGCAACGGCTGCAATTTTCCACTATTTTGTATTTCATACAAAACGTAATCTGAACGAATGCTCGAAAATCTGTACAATACAAATGTATCTGTATAACATCATTTCTCCAAAAAAGAAGTAAGGGATGTTCAGAAGGGTTTCAGGGGGTTTCAGTTGGTCTCAGAGGCGTTTCAGTGTTTCTAGGTGCTTGAAATTGGTTCCAAGAGTTCGCAGGAGGTATCCGGTGGCAAAGGCGCTTCAAGGATATCTGGGTGGTTTCAAGAGACCCACATACTTTTAGGGAAGTACCAGTAAATCTAAGGGGATCTCAAAGGCATTTAAGAAAGATCAGGGGGATCCAGGGGATTCCAGGGAGCCTCATGAGCGTTTTAGGGAGTGTAAAGAGTTTTCCGATAAGTTTTGGTAGGTCTACGTGATATTTCAGAGAGTCTCACAGGGTTTCGGGGCAGTTCCAGGGGGGTTTCAGGAGGTTTCATGGAGTTGAGGGGTTCCTGAGTATCTCAGGGTCATTCGGGGGTGTTTTTGGAGAACACAGAGATATTGTACAGGGTTTTAGCGGATCCAACCCTCTGGAATGCTTCTGAAGTGCAACTTAAAGTCCTTGAATCCACCTTAGGACCTATTAAATTCGCCTCGAGAAATTGAACTCCAAGCTGTGTTTAATAAGTGTTCCATGATTGAATAAAAGTTTCAGCAAGACGTTGATTGAAGGAGATGTATTGAAGGACAGTCTTTTTACCGAAATGAAATTCACATAAAAAGTTGATATTTGTATGTAAAATCTGACACAATTCACACAATTTATTTACGTCAGAAGTTCTTCCATTTAATCAGAATAGTAGCATTCTCTGCGGTTGTAGGACGTGGATTCAATAGTGATCAACTTCATCCCAGATTGCGGTGTTTAGAACATCCAACTCTGACTTATGTCATGAATGTAACTTATGTGTTGATGTAAACTCGGGATATGTTACGCTTCAGTCGGCTCAACCAATCTATAGATAAAAATTGCCCTGATTACATCTGCGGACTATGAAACCATAACTCAAGAATTTTTTTCATTCATGTAGAGTTATCTTAAGTTAATTATTTTTGGGTACCTCAATTAGAAAAATATAACTTAAATGTAAATGATTATTACTCAGAGCAATTGAAGGAATTTGGGTAAGGTTCCACAAGCGAAGCTAGTGAACATTTGAAGTACTATGAACAAAATTCTGGCTCAGCACTGATTCTTCAGTGTCTCCAATAATTACTTTGTGCGACATGGGCCACGGCGAATATGGCTTGTATTTATCCCTTGAAATGCACAGGAATGCTTTGAATCGTCTTGAAACTTCTTAGAACAATTCCCTCCTTCTTATCTCCACCTTCGAACCCAAAGCTCCAAAAGGCGCTCGTAGATTTTCTTTGCACTTCGCGAGGCACAGTGGTCAGATTTAAAAATACCTGACAAAAATTCCTAAATCGTAGTAGTCTGCTAGATTAAGCCTGAATGAATGTTTTGGGACATCATTTAGCTCTCGAATCGATATTTCTGACATTTTCATCATTTCTTCGAACAAAATGTAAAAAAATGGCTGTTTTCCATACAATTTGACAACATACACTGTGGTGCATAATTTATCTGACAAACATTTTCAATGCGCTCAATTTTTGACATGGAACTACAAATATGCTGCATTTTACGTGTACGAAGTACAAAATGTTTTCGTCTCCAGCCCTGGACGTGACAAGGCGTTGAAAAATGTGCAAAAGTGTTTGGACAGCAGAACGCGTGTAAATCAAAGGCGTAAATCAAATCAATGTAAATCAGAGCGTGTCAAAAATTGAGCTCAATTCGTCAAAGCAAACCATAGTTACAGGATCTCAAACTTGTTCATTTTGTATGGAAATCGGCGTTTGTCCGATAAATTATACACCACAGTGTACATATCATCATGGCGTTAATGTTTTGGTAGCTGCAGTTTTCCTTAATCAATTCTGCATACTTGAACGAGAATTTGAACGGAATATACCCGCGTGCAGCAGCCGGGCGTAATTTGTAAGACAATTCGAAGTCGAAATGTAAGAGTTTCTTCTACTAATGACATACAATATAAATTTTGAAGCCTAAAGTGTTATTTTGATCTTTTGCTCCATTGCAGATGTCTGATTCACACAAGAACTTACGAACGAGCTTTTGGAAGCAATTGATTTACTTATATTAATATACTTTTGTAGTGGTTGAACTCGCATGTGTTCTTTATCAAAAATTCATAAATTTTTCGATCAGCAGCTATAAGATGCAATAAGATACAAAATCAATGTTTCCAAATTATTTTAAAGCTAATCAATGCCACTGTTACTATAGGTGAATGATCGATGTACTGTGACTCATTAAAGACTTGTTCAAAAATTTAATTTCTGACAGCTTTTCTCAAAATTGGACTTCTGTGTAAGGCCCCCAAATTTCATTAGGCCTTGACTCCTGAAATTGATTTGCAACTCGGTGCAGAACTCGATTTTTACAGCACTCGTCGTAATTATCCAACTCCGCAAGCCTCGTTGGATAAATGTACGACTCGTGCTGTAAAAATCTTCAATCTGCACCTTGTTGCGTAAACTACTATTACACTCTTATTCAATTTACACACCAACCGTTTTTTAGTTTGCGTAAAAAGAGGTTTCAGCGTCCTAAGAATGTGAACTTCTCTTGGTGAATGTTAACATAGGGATTATCAAAAAGTTCATCATCCCCCTCTGCACAACAACCATTAATTTTCCATTTGATCTTATCTCTTCCAGGAACGGAAATCACCGGGCTGGCCCATCAGCTCGGTTACGAGCGTGAGGTGATCCGGATCTGGTTCTGCAACAAGCGGCAAGCCCTCAAGAACACGGTACGAATGATGTCGAAAAATTTCAAAATGGAAAGCTCGTAAGCAGGGTCTTTGTTTTTCGGTTCAATAAACGCGGATTTAGTTTCGTTACAAACACGTGCCATTTGTTTTGAACATAGTTTAGTTTTGCTTGAACTTTGAAAAACTTTTTTATGGAAATTTTAGTGAAATTTATTGATTGAGAGAAAGAAGTTGCTATTTATTTTAAGAGCACAAAATATTCATCACTTTATTAGTTCAATTAGAGCAGCTGCGAAACCGTACTTTCTAATAGTTTTTGATTAAGTTAGAAATGATGCAACCAAAGTTCCTATGAAATTAAGTATAAGAGTTATAAAACAAATGATGCTAACACATTTTATAATGAGCAAACAATATAGTACTAGTTGTATGAAATTGATCGATTTACGTTTATCTAACTTTCCCACATTCTTCTTTGTTTGAACAGTTGAAAATTACTCAGTAAACAAAGTTTCGGACTCACGAAAGGTGCCAAAAAATCTTCATCTACGTCAGCAGAACGTGCCATAGCGCTTAGTTGCAATTGTTTTTGAGAACTTTAAGGAACAAAAGCCATCGTATAGTTTAGTTTTATCCAGATGTGAAATATGAGAAAATAAGTATTCTTCATGACATGAATACAAAAAAGAAACAATTCAATTATTTCTTAAACTAAAGTAAAACGAGAAAAGTTCACATTTGTAAAAGGAATTTGTGTATAGTGAGTCTGTGAACAGCATAAAACGATACGATTAAGAAAACCACAAAAAAAACAAAATGAAAATAAATTGGCAGTACTGAAAAACAAAAACATTTACATCCCTGATTGGCAGCGATCCCTGATTCGAAATTGTCCCTCATTCATGATTCGATCGTCCCTGTGTAACGTATTCGTAAACATCGTCACAATTAGCAGAAGACCAGAAAAATGGCGTCAAATGGTAGCTTTTGTATCTGCACCATAGATCTGATCGGAAAAATTCACACCTCATCGTGATAGGATTTCAGTCATGCACGTAAGCAAACACTAAATCGGTTCATATTGGGTCTAAATTGTAAATATAGTCACCAAATCGGGAAACAAAATCGTCCTAATCGCTGTCATAACTCGCAAACCCGGTGTGTACATTTGTCTCCTCTGTACGTACCATACCTTGTAGAGATCCCCATTCAAATCAGAATATTTAAACGTCAAGAATACAGAAGACATGCGCCTCATAGAATTAGCTGTTTAAGATGAGTGTTTAGTACCCCCGATAAAGGCAGAGGAGCATATTTGATGTGATATGTAACATATACGAAATACTTGTATAGATTTTGACCAGTGATCACAGAGAGGAAATAATTTCTTTACCGAAATCGGAAACACAGATCAACTCACCCACTAATTCAGATCACCCACAAGAAACACATTGCATTTACCATTAGAAAGAAAAACTGAAGATGATTGGGGTGAAATTGAGGTGAGGCGATGTGGCACTAACGGGGGATGGGTTGGGTAAATAGCTGTATGGAGTAAACCTGTGGATATTTAGCTGTATGGAATTTGGAATTCGATAAATAAAACTTTATGAAACAATATGATGTGCTTTTCATTTCATCCGACTATCCATGCTCAACTGTTAATCAGCTTTAACGTCATACAAGAGCAATGAACATTTCACCAAAGTCATCGGTAACCAAGTGAATAGGTCGTAGATTCAGTTGGATAATGTCATTATCAACAACTACATTCGTCACTTTTTTTTTGATCTTGTCCGCTTCACCATGCCACTCTTTTTCCATTAGGACACTACCTGACCAATTCCAACTGAAAGCTGCACTTACACTTTGTGGCTGCGCCTAAATGTATTCTATTCTACTTTATCCAACCGGTTCGCTCTATGCTGCTTTCATTTTTTTGTCCCTGTTCATTATGGTGGTACACTCATATCTGGAAACATTTAAAAAATGCCAAGTCTTACAACCACAATCAGCTGTTTTGTACTCTCAAAAGATACGTTCATAATTTGAGTGAAATCAATTAAAGGGACGCTCAACGAGCTTGAAGTTTGTATGGGAAAACTTGGCAATATGCAGAAATCTTAAATTTTCGATTTTCGCCGCTTTTGCGCGCTGCAAGCGTTCAACTTATAAAACCTTTGGTATTTTTGTAGGTGACTAGTGCCTGGGCTGAGAATCGAATCCATGACCTTCCGCTTATAAAGCAAACGTGTGATCACTACGCCACGAGAGATAGTGTTGTCACTATCACGGACCTTTTTTTTTAACTTGACTGTCGGAACAGCCGCATTCAAAACCAGTGACACCTTTTTCTAAGCATGCATCCAATCTACTTTGAATGCCGATCGATCTTGCACTTGATAGTTTCCCAAAACGCCAAATCAAAAATAATGTCAGTTTTCACTGCTTATCTTTCACCTTCAAGTACACTTCATCCGATGAAATCTCAGGTGGAGCACAGCTCTAAGCAAATCACGATCAGGTTCAATCGACGGCACCAGAAGCATTATTAAAACACGAACCGTTGCGATGCACAAATTGAACGACACGATGGAAGTACCCTTCTTAAAACCAGAACATCACATAAAAACAGCGCGACCATGAAGTCTTATACGCACATTTTATTGAAATTTTCAGCTGAATTACCATATGTATCCCGGGAGTGGCCACAGTTCTTTTAAAAGTCCACCATTTTCGAGAGGAAAAAGGTCAAGGAATTGAATGGTTTCATCCACCGAAACCACGTGCTAGTGTCGATTTTACCTCATTTTCCCCTAAAAAACACGGTTTTCAAATTGAGTGCGACTAATCAACAATTTTTTGCTGACGAAGAATTGACCCATATATTATGATGTAGATGTAGCTTCGAGGGTGGGTTTTTTAAGGCATTCCCAAGCAACAAATTGATGACTAGTTTTATTTGTAGAGCTTTTAAGAACCGCCATGAAACCTCATAACTTTTATTTTGATTTAATGATGGCGTTAAGAACCTCTTCTGTTTTATTTGACAAAAAAATTTTACTTGGGTTTCGAAGCGTTTCCGTGGATTTCAGGGAGTTTCAGGGGGCTTCAGTAGAGTTTGAGGAAAGTTTACGGGTGGATTGTTGGGTTTCAAATCGTTTCAAGGAATTTCAAAATGTTTTGAGTGATCTCAGAAGGTTCAGGACAACGGTCAGTTTTGAGTCAAGTCCCCGCATTGATGAGGAATATCTGAGGGGTTTCAATGCATTTCAGGAAGTTTCAAAGGGTTGCAAGAGACATCAGTAAAGCTTAAGGGAAGTTTACGGTAGTCTCATATGATTTTTCTGAGAGGTATCAAGGCATTTCAAGGTGTTTCGAGATCTTTGAAACGTCTTATGACCCCGGGAGCTCTCGTTGTCCCAGACGGGGACTAACTTATACCCCAAGCGGCTGGTCCCAGCCACGACCGCTTCCGAGGTGGGTATTCATGGCCTCTTTTCTCTCGGGTCCCAGGGCGTATCAGATGTGAAGAAGTTTTGGATGTGGGAAGCCTATCTAGTTGAAATTAACTTACATTTGTTTATTCTGGTGATCAGGGTGATGTGGCGGGTATAGGAAACACTGTTGTTGGTCGTGCTCCCCGTCTACCGGCTGATCACTCTACGGATTTTGTCGGTTCCGGCAGGACACCGACGTTCTCGGCGATAAAAGTTGGTGGTTAACGACGTTGGTCTTGGTCCTTAACCTGCAGCCGACCAGGACTGGCGTGCGGTCTCCCGCCCGTAGATTGACGGGACCACTTGTTCGGTCTTTCTCTTTCGACCTCTGCACACTAACTGCCTCGTTGCGCTTCGTGGCCTTCCTTCTTTAGATCCCCGCTCATGGCCCGAAGTAGAGAACACTCATTATTCGTTTCCGCACCATTGCAGATAACTTTAGTGTGCATGAGTTCATTGGCTACCAACATGTTGGTTTTTCCCCCGCTCCACCACACAATTCAAATAATTCGTTTATGAATTGAACATTATTAAGCCCTACCGTCCCACATCAAAATATTACAAACAAAATGTTACTGTTCGGTAACAGGGGGTTTCAGATTACAGCAGTGGAGTCTAAGCGAAGGAGCTCAGGGGGGCTTTCTGGAGCATTCCAAGTAAGTACGAACCTTTTTCGTGATTATGATTGATCAGTAGGGTAGAAATTTACTTCGTCGTATGCGCTAATTCCCGTCATATCTGATGGAAAATAGCCAATAATTGAAGATTTTTTTATCTGTATTAACGAGATTTTTAGCCCTAGGCTAGTTCATCTCGGGACCCACGCTTTACTTCCCTTCCGAAGGAAGAACTCAAATTTTGTGAGTTGTTCGGGAGTGGGATGTGATCCCAGGTGCTCGGCGTGATAGTCACATGGTTCAACCATCACACCAGGTCCGCTCCAATAATTGCAGATATTCCAACTTACCTTTGCCAATGACTATATAGATGGAACTAAAAAGATGTATACTATCAATGACCAGCCCCTATAGCAGAATGCAGCACAACATGCTCAATTATTGGTTTAAATTTCCCGTCAGTAAATTGTTATGAACAAGTTGTCCTCCCACGAAAGGAATGTGTATCTATAATGAAACTTAGGACCGCGTTATACTTACTTTTATGCGGTGGAGTTACATTTATTTATTTATTTATTTGTTTACATCAAAAGGCATAATGTTGCCCCAATGTTGTTGATAGGAGTAGTACTACATTAAACAAATGCATTAATTATGAAACATTACATGAAAACAAACATTCGACAACGAAAAAATTAAAAAAAAATCACACTTTCTAACACATTATTAATTTACACGATGCGAGGAGGTGGTCACCACGATTCATTGAATCGGTTGACAAACTCTCTGCACCGCACTCCATTTGGCCAGTGGACAGCATGTGACGCAGTTCCATGTTTGATGTTGACGACGACTTTGTAGGAGATGTAGTCCAAACTCGCTTTTATTTTCCACGCTGGTATCAAACATTTGAGCGAAACTATATTTTCCGATCCAACAGTTTCTTCGACCATTTGCTTAAATTCTTCGTTGGTCACATCGGGAGCTATATAAGATACGAATAATGCCGTCTTGGAGAATCCTTGAGGTTGGATGGAGTGATCAAGCCTTGTGGACGTTAAAAGGGATGAGTTTAACACGCATTGATTACTATCGCCACTTTGTCCCAAATGTGATGAGGATGCGTTCAAATTGTCGAATTTACACAGCAAATAATTTTGTTATTTCCAGGCGCGTAATTTCTGGCGATGTATCCATTTCCGAACGTAATCTCACGCGGAAACATCGTTTTCCAACAATTATCACACTTACCATGTGCACCGTAGTTGGCACCGGAAAGTGTCAACAAATCTATTCTAGCAGATATCTAGAAACAGTATCATATTTATAACCCACCATCTAACTCGGTGAAATAGCCGAGAGGTAAGGGATATGCCTCACAATCAACGGATCTGTGTACGAATCCATGCCAATATTTTACTTATATATGATTCATCGATCGTTCCGGTTCTAGCGATTGCTAGACTCACTTTCAAGCTACGGCGTCTAATTTGTTGTGTGGAATGGTTGTAATTTGTACATCATTTTTACGATGCGACTGATGTGCAGCGAAAGTGATGTGATATCACAAGATTTTTTTTTGCTGTGTACGACTTGGATCAACCAGCACTTCCTTCATTTTTCCATTTCCAGTTTAAACTCAGCCACTTCACTGGTGGTTGCACTATCAACGGTACTCGCATTTTTAGTAGATCTGCGTTCCTCCTTGGCTCGGCGGCATTTGTTGCCTATCCAAAGAATATTCGGATTCATACATGCGATCCCTTCCGCTACTGACAATCCTACGCACACTACATGAAACAGAAGCGCATTTTCACATTCGCTGCAGGTAACCACAGGATCATTGCAAGAGATTGTATCTTTACACTGATGACAAGTTGAAAGAACCATAATGCGGTATCGTAATCCCTATTCGGTTGCAGCTCAGCCCAAGTAACATTTTAAGTTTTGTTCGGCTCTAAAAGAGATCTTCATGACCAATTTTATAAAACTGGCAATAAAACTGAATCATACATCAAAACCTCTTGATAACCTCTTTAAGAGCATCTTCCGGCTAAGTGGACCACTCTCGGAGAGGTTTTGCAAACCGCATTAAGAGTAGCAATTAACCCGTTTTAAAACCTAGTTGAAATATTTCCCATTCTCGATTGTTGTTGTTTTTTTTTTTCAACAAAAACTATGACAGCTCAAGATGCAGAGAAGCTTCTTCGATGGCACGTAAAGTTCAGGAGGATACATCATTCGTAAGTAGAAAGCGATTATTTCAAAGTAGTATTTTAGTAGTTATTGTGCTGGTAGGCTTCTGCGCATTCGAATTTACCGTGAATATTGGGATTGCAGAATCATAAAATTAATGCGCTTCGAAAATAGTGAATATTATCATCTTGGAATTAAATAAATTAATTTGTGAATTTAGTAAAACTATCCCGAATCACAAGAAAATTCAGCAGAGAGAGATTATTTATGTGAGCATGTTATGAAAATGGTGGCAAACTACCACATCATTGCTAATTTAAGCAGAAAGAACTATTTTTCATTCACGTAAGCTAATTCTTCAATATGGCGCCGACCATAATCAGCGAAAATAAAACGAAAGCAAGTTTACTTTTATGATGACCGCAATAAACCTAGCAGTGTCGTAGTTTCTGCTTTTCCACCAACAGATGTCGCTACTAATCGAACGGATCGCCATCTGTTGAGAGTTTTAACAGTTTTATTGCGGTAATAATGATTGCCAGAAGGTTTACATATCGGAAAGTTTTGTTTTCTCTTAAAATCTGTCTTTATGGATATCTTCAAGTATACTATAAAACATTTTTTTAATGGTTTTCATAAAAGCAGTCATAAAATTGTGAGTTTTAATTATTGCTGTAATAAAACAATAATAAAAATTAAACAAAACCAATCAGCGATGGAATTGTTACTTGGGAGTTTCTTCTACTCGACGGCAGATGGCTTGGCGCTCAATATGATGGTGTATGAACAGCACGAACAATGGCAATATGGGCAATATAGACAGCAAAAATACGTTACACGATAGCTTACGGCACTGCAGAAAGCAATCCAAACTTCGTTGAAAACGTTTGTTTTCTCGTTCGAAAGCTTTCTATTTTGTCATCCACGTCGGCGAAAGAGGTTTAACACCAGCGGAAAGTTAACCCGAAAATCAATTGCTTCTGATTTCGATCAAAACCGCGGACTATATCAACAGCACAGAGCAGTAGCATCTAGCTATAGCAAGTAAACAACACAAATTCTGCCATGAGGTGCAACAAAAGTGCCCAATGCGTACAAAAGTGGGGGCAATATGCGTGTACCAGCGGGACAACTATCTGGAGCTAAAAAAGAAGAAGCGTAATTTCCCGCACAATTTTCACTACCACTACCTACATGGCCACCGCCCCCCATTATTGATTATCCGAGCAGCGATATCAAAAATGATACCTTTGTAACTAGAGACTGACTGTTCACTTCCTGGAAGTATTTGGCACTGCATTCACAGTCAAACACCAGCTCTTTCACTGTTATTACATATTACATTGCTTTATGTCAACATATACGATTCTCACTCATGTGAGCTCATATGTACACTATGTAAAGTGAGAGGGTTTCCAATAGATCATCATCTCCAACACTGACTTAAGAGCCAACCCTGCAGACAACAAGGATGCCAGTATCGTATGTCAAAACCCGACTAACCCGAGAGAGGCACTCAGGGCAGGGTCTGGAATCTACCAGATTCAAAAATCGATTACCCGATCACCCAATCTTACTCACTTCTAAGGTGATACGGGACGCCGAGTTAATTTTCCTATCTTCCATCTCTCTCTGCCTCGCGATTTTGAAGATAATAATCTCGATTTCTAACGCACAGTAGAGGCTGAAAAACAATCAGCATGTGCACTGCAAGTGAGCATACAAAATGATACGTTTTTGTTCCATAATAAGAAGTAGAATCTGAGATTACCATCTTAATAGCAACAGAGCAATGGCGGATATTCCTCGACCGTCCTGTTCGCCCTTCTGTCTCTCGCCAACGAAACTGTAACCGAAATAGTCCAAATCTCAAAACGAACGAAAATTAAAAGCAAATTCTCTCCGTACTTGTGTGGGTGTCGCATGTAATTCGGCAGCACTGCCAATTGCATCTGTCAGAATGCGTGCACCTATCCCACTCTACACACATGCACGGCAGCACATCCCGCTCTACACACAGTGGTGTCACGCAAGCCTGAGCGAGCCCGCGCGATCGAGACAGCAGCCAGCAGCAGGACAAGTCCACTTGGATCGTGTGAGCCTGTGCGCTATTGTCGATTCCTCAGTACCCAAACCGCACATTGGCGATCCTGCCAGACTGCCGATTTTCCGGCAGTTTTCCGGATTCTTTTTCACAATTGGTGTGGTGGAGGAATCGACCATGGCGCACTAAAAGTAAGTTGTTTTTAACGGAAATTGTTTCGCGTGTGTCACAGGAGTAAAATTTGGTCGATGTCGGTCTTACGGCTGCAGCGTCTTCATTCAGTTTAGTTTGGTGGTAAGTTGATTTTTTGTCGCTCAATAGCGACTGTGAAAGCGGGAGGATCGGTTTGTTGTCGTCCCGGTCATGCGGGAAACCTGTCAAGTCAGTAGGGCTTTGGGGTTCCGTTTGGACGTTGGTTTGGACTGGTGTGCTTTTCGTGTAGAGGCTTGCACTACAAACATAACCTCACACATTTCCATACAAATAGTAAACATTGCCCTCAAAATTTTGAGGGCATTGTTTACATGAACATGGACAGACGTCCAAGGAGTAAAAGAGATAAAAAGAGACGTCACCGTGCATGCTCCCGTACGTTTATCAATGTGAATTGCAACTGGAGCCGGTTGTAGAAGAGGAGCTCACACATTTTTCGAGTTGTTTAAGGAGAAAAATAATTCTAGAATTAAACGTGCCTAATTTTCGACATTTTTAAATGGAAATGTTTCGATACAAACTGCCTAGTTTTGAATTTACTTAGTTTGGGTTGTTGGTTGGACTTCTTTAGCAAAAAGGTAACATTTCTATATGGACCAAGAGGTCTGAGCCATAAACGGAGAGAGAAAAATAGGTTACATCGAGAGAACTCTAACTTAGTAGATTTTTTTTTGTGGTTCCGGTTACATACATTGTTTTGGTTTATGCCGTTGTCGCAGTTGTGGCTACTAACATAGGATGGATAGTCAAAGCGCAATACTCTGCTTTGTGCTGAGTCAAATACTTAATATTAGTTGGACAAAGTTTGGCATTAGCAGACTTCCTGTTTTCTGCAGAGCTGGAAGTTTTGATTTTTATGCTAACCAATAAATACTGAGGCGCTTTGGCCGCCATAGTTAGTTGAACAGAATATATGTTTCATTACAATGAATGCTAACGGTAAGATGAATTGTTTGAACTAATTTTTGATTGAATGCTAGACAGAATGGTTCTGCACTGATAGCCATTTGAACTGTTGTCTCACCACTGCGTACAGGACAAAAATGATTATTTAATTTAACATATGAAGAAGCAGAACTTTAGATAAGGATTTCCTACTAATATGATAATAAGTAAATGCAAATTGTTAGAAGAGAGATCGAAAGTATCTCGCTATGAGTGTTTGGAAGCGGATCGGGATGACCGCGCTATGAGTGTTTGGAAGCGGATCGGGATGACCGCGCTATGAATTGTCGGAAGCGGATCGGGATGACCGCGCTATAAGTTTTGGAAGCGGATCGGGATGTCCTCGTTATGATTGTTTGGAAGCAGATCGGGATGACCGCGCTATGAGTGTTTGGAAATGGATCGAGGCTATGAGTTATCGAGAGCCAAACGGGTTGAGTCTTTTTATATGATTCAGAGGCGGGTCCTGAGATGTTTGTGGATGCATCACAACATCTTAGCAGCGGAATCATAGGTGAAATAGGGATTCTTAACGAGAAATTTTGTTCACCATCTACTGATGAAGGAGGAGATTAAAATGTACTTTATGGTAAATACGGTACAAGGGAGCCGACATTTTAATTAAAAAAATGTCATAATTGATTTGCATCAAATAAGATTGAAAACTATGGCCATATTTGCTGCACTTAGCCTATATTGAGTTCAAAATATTTGGCTTATTTATTTTGTTATTTTTTTTTTCCTCATCTGTAGAGCCTTTTAACCACTGCGTCCATTATTTAGGAATATTGTGGTATGACCCATATTTAATTTGGTGCTAGTCAAATATCCTGTCACAATTGAGCTGTGATGGACAATGGTTGATGTAACACCTGATCCCAACTAGGCACAACTCGTTTTATGAAGTTTATTACCCTGTTGGGATTACTTCGCCAAATTACCAAGGGCTCTAAAAACCCTTTACCAAAAACCGCCAATCTCTGATTGGATAGTACTCCACAGTTGCAGAGTAAATGTTCAGCAGTTTCGTTTTCCGTTTGACAGAAACGACACTCGGAGGATTGGATTTTTCCAATCTTACTTAGATGATATTTACTCGGGCAGTGACCAGTCATCAGACCAGTAATTACCCTGAGATCTTTTTTGTTTAGGTTTAATAAGGACCTGGCTGCACTGGGTTTTATAAACCTTTTCGCTTGCTTGGATGTATCCGTGGCATTCCAATTAGATTCTACCGTGGACATTTCCCAAGTTTTTAGTTTCATCCGAAGAGCACACTCAGGAACTCCACAGAAAGGTTCAGGGCCTACAAAGCTTGATGCTGCACCCTGTCTGGCTAAATTGTCGGCGTTTTCATTTCCCAGAATTCCACAATGACCGGGCACCCAGTATAAAGTTACCTCGTTCCTACTTGCCAATTGCTTCAGAGAAATAATGCATTCCCACACTAGCTTTGATTGACAAGTAAAAGCCTTTAGCGCATTTAGAGCCGCCTGACTGTCCGAAAATATACAGATCTTAGCAAACCTATAATTTCTTTTCAGACAAATGTTGGCACACTCTAGAATGGCTTGAACTTCTGCTTGAAATACAGTGGGACTGCATCCCATTGGTATAGCCTTACTGATACCAGGGCCGAAAACACCGGCTCCTGTATTTTCACCCATCTTGGACCCATCAGTATAAAATACAATAGAACCTGGACGTAAACTTGGCCCACCAGCATCCCAAACATAGCGACATGGTTTCACCACTTTGAAGGGAACATCATAGTTGGTCTTTGTTATCATCCAATCTTCTACTGTTTTTATGTCCATGTTTAATTTGAAGTCTTTGATGATCCTCAAATGTCCCACAAGATCCCCATCTAGTACATTATTGTAACGGATAAACTGCAGGGCACTTTTTGCCGCTTGTAGTTTAACAAATTGATGCAAAGGCAGTATATTGAGAAGGGCATCCAAAGCAACTGATGGAGTGCTTTTCATTGCTCCTGTAATCGATATACAAGCAAGTCTTTGTAGCTTACCTAGCTTCCCTTGAGAGGTTACCTCGTTTGTTTTGGGCCACCAAACAAGTGAAGCATAAGTAATCTTAGGCCGGACTATCGCAACATAAATCCAGTGAATGATGTTTGGTCTAAGACCCCAGGTTTTTCCTAGGGCTTTGCTGCAGACCCAAAGGGCATTCGTACCCTTAGTTAAAACATTGTTTAAATGTGAATTCCAATTCAGTCTTTTGTCCAAAGTTACCCCAAGATGTTTAACTTCATCCGAGAACTGAATTTGAACTCCATTTAAAGAAGGCTCAATAAGATTTAGTTTCAACCTTCGAGTAAAAGGTACTATTACAGTTTTTGAAGGGTTTACGTTCAATCCCTCCTCTCGGCACCATTTGAGGGTAACATTCAACGCAGATTGTAGCCGGCTGGATATCGTGTCGTCATATTTTCCACGTACCAGAATAGCTACATCATCTGCGTATCCAATAACCTGAAAACCTTGATTAATAAGCTTTTTAAGGAGTTCGTCCACTACCAAAGACCACAATAAGGGCGATAGTACTCCTCCTTGAGGACAGCCCTTCACAGATCTGACTGATAGTTGCGCACCTCCAAGAACGGAAAAGATTCCTCGATCTTTAAGCATCGATATTATCCATTCGATAATGCATTTATCCAAGCCCCTTGCTTCCATTGCTGAACGCATTGAGCTGTAGGATGCGTTATCGAATGCTCCTTCAATATCGAGAAAAGCAACCACGGCTATTTCCTTGGCTTGAAGCGATTTCTCAACATTGCTGACTAGCGACTGTAGCGCTGTTATTGTGGATTTACCTGTTTGATAAGCAAATTGATACTTGCTAAGAGGCATTTCTACTAAGCTGGTAGACTTGATAAAGTCATCCATTATTTTCTCCATGACCTTTAACAGAACACAGGAAAGGCTAATAGGTCTGAAGGCTTTAGGTGTTGTTTTATCCCTTTTGCCAGCTTTTGGGATAAAAACAACACGAACCTTACGCCATGCCTTAGGTATGTAAGCTAAAGTGATACTGGCTCTAAATATTTCGGTTAGGAGCGGACCAATCGCTCCTTTCCCTTGTTGAAGTAAAGCTGGAAAGATTCCATCTATCCCAGCAGATTTGAAAGGTTGAAAAGAACTCAGTGCCCATTCGACCCTCGAGGGCGTGAAGATTTCACAGGCTTTCTGATAGGCATTTGTCGACCATACATGGTTTACCTTGTCTAAGTCCTGATCTTCAGCCGAGTAAGGAATCGACCCCGGAAAATGAGTCTTTATCATCTCTTTCAAAGCTTCAGAAGAATCGACAGTAAAACTGCCATCTTCCTTTTTGAGGCTTCCAAGACCATTAGAATGGTCTTTTGAAAGGACTTTGTGGAGCCTTGCAGCTGCAGGAGCGTTATTGATGTCTTCACACACCCGTCTCCAATCCTTTCGTTTGGCTAGCCTCAGTTCTCTGTTATATTCTGTTAGGGCTTTTTTGTATTGAACCCAATCAGAAGTAGCCTTTGCTCTATTGAACAATCTTCTAGATTCTTTCCTCAGTTATTTTGTTTATTTTGTTATAGTGAAGCGTACATATATTCCCAAAAACAGGAAATCGAGTCAGAGCTGTATGTATTAGAAATCCGTAATAAAATAATAGAATACCATCCTCTTGAGCGTGATGTCATATTGGAATTGCCAATCATGGATGTAGTCAGAAATCTTGGTGTCTTGGTCTTGGTCAAAATATTTCCGTCATGTTATTTTCGTTGGAAAAAGGTTCATAAAACAGTATCTATTACATGAAGACAATGCTCATGCTTCTAGAAAGATTTTAGATTTTAGAAAGATGTGAAAATGTATATACTGTCAAACACATACAGTAGACGTTCGGTCGGTGCAAACGGTTTAACTGCAATGCTTTTTAACTGCAAGTCCGGTAAGTGCAACAAATTTGCAGTTATCGCTCCGATATCCGTCAAAACGGTGCGCCAAGTTAGCCCAAATGAACAATCGAATGAATGTTTCGTTCATTTAACGTCAATTGATGATGAATGAATGATGATGAAAAAGTGTGCAAGAAAGCCGAAATTTTAAGGAAAATGATTTATTTCTTATTCAATACATTTCAATACATAATTTGAGCAAAATGTGGAGTTTCAATGAGTGCAACCATCTTTTGTGAACGTGATCTTTTTTTACTTGTGATCATTTTTTTTCTTGTTGATCAACTATGGCAAATAATTGGTACCATAACCATAGTTAGAACACTTACCCTACTTGCATATGCTTGCGTCCGAAACGTATGATAATTTCTGCGACTCAAAATAAACAATCAGTAGCTTTAAGCGAATTACAATGTTGCGCAAACAACACTGCGGTATAAAATTACTCACAAGCATACTTTGCCTTAATATGGAGCTGAAAAGCTAAGTTCAAATGGGAGCGTAAAGTCAGAAAAAAGGAAAGGACAAAATACAAACTTTATTTTAGTAAATCCTTGAGTACAGTAGACGTTCGGTCGGTGCAAACGGTTTAACTGCAATGCTTTTAACTGCAAGTCCGGTAAGTGCAACAAATTTGCAGTTATCGCTCCGATATCCGTCAAAACGGTGCGCCAAGTTAGCCCAAATGAACAATCGAATGAATGTTTCGTTCATTTAACGTCAATTGATAGGTTGTTGACGCCCATCTGACGTTGCAGTTATCGAATTTTGTTCGCTAACTGAAACGTAAACATGTTGCAGTTATCGAACGTCTACTGTACAAGATTTTTTGAGAGGAAGGGAGATGTGTGGGTGTCGCATGTAATTCGGCAGCACTGCCAATTGCATCTGTCAGAATGCGTGCACCTATCCCACTCTACACACATGCACGGCAGCACATCCCGCTCTACACACAGTGGTGTCACGCAAGCCTGAGCGAGCCCGCGCGATCGAGACAGCAGCCAGCAGCAGGACAAGTCCACTTGGATCGTGTGAGCCTGTGCGCTATTGTCGATTCCTCAGTACCCAAACCGCACAGTACTCAAATAAACTCATCCACACTAAAATTTCACTTTTCTCATGACGATAGGGATCATGTGTGTATTGCTTTATTGCTCGTGCGATCTTCGTACAAATCTACCTAGGCCTACCAATCCCTATCACTACTGGTGTGTTGTTGGTGGCTTACTTACAGGCAGGGATGCCAGATTATTTTATTAGAAATCTGTATCAATACAGATTTTTCTGTACCACCGTATTTGAGGGTATAACAGACACCAAGAGTACTAGATTTCAATAGAAACTAATTAAAATGTACAACTTTTTGACGTTTTTTTTATTTTTTTACTGGTATTTATTTTTCTAAAACATGGGAGAAAATGTACAAATTTTCATAAATTACACTAGTTTACAGCATTTTTGAACTCGGTAAACTGATGATCATTTTTGGTGTAGAATCATGTCCTGAGTTCGAATACGCGAAAGAAAAAAATTACAGTAGAGCGGAAATTTTTTCGACTTTCCATACAAGGTTGATGATTTGAAATCGATTTTTGTTCTATTTTTAAGCAAAGTCGCTCACTTCAAACATCTCATTCTCCGTAATCAATGCTCCGATTGAGCTGAAATTTTTACTGTAACTCGCCTACATATGATATGTCAAATAAACGTCGAGAAAGAATTTTGAGGTTGGTTTTTCTTATTGAAAAAAATGCATTTCTTCAAAAAATTTTGGGAATTTTGCTAAAATTCAAGAAGATCGTCCCTAAACCTCGCTAATATCTTGAATTTCATCAATCTGACGCAAAACCTATATTCAGATGATCGAATGGTATTGTATTCAGCTTTTAATTTATGGAAAAAGTTTTAAAATTGGTTGAACAAAACGCAATATATATGAATTTTAATAAATTACATATTTTGAAAAGTTACAAAACTCGATATTGAGCTAAAACTCAAAAACTGTTCTACTTAAAATTTTTTGAAGGTCGGTTTCGAAATCAGCACTAAATTGTGCTTCAAAAATTTTGGTCGTTGACAGAAGTTCACGACTTTCGTTTTATTTTGTAAACTTGTGTTATTTAAAGTTTAAGCAGCAATTTATAAAGTTTTCATCAATTTATTGAAAATAACCTGCTTTCTGGAGAAATCTGCATCACATTTAAAAAATCTGTATTTTTCTGTACTCTGTATCTTGTCTGTATAGAAGGTCAAAGATCTGTATAATATAGAAAAATCTGTATATCTGGCATCTCTGCTTACGGGTACCTGCGATATCGTTGCGGCCGATGCTGCTGTTCTCGTCGATCCTGCGCTCCTAATACTGCTGTGGTCTGCAGCTTCCAAACTCCGTGGTGGGGCCCAACATATCTAAATACCAAGGTAAGATATTCCCGCAAATGTCAATAAAGAGACCCACTAACACATCTGCGTTAGTTATGAAAAGTTTGTGATTTTACTCTAGAATGTCATTATTTCTGCACAATTTGTAAAGTTTTATTAGTTTGAACGTTTCTAAATGCTGTAAAACTATGTTTGGAACCAATTAAAAAAATGTTGTCATCGATTTTCAAATGGCGATATTTTCTGATTTATTGCATGGAAGTAATTTTTTATCTAGTGAGATGCCTTTTAATTATTGCCTCTATGATGTGAGAGCCTAATTTCTCATAAAAGTTTGCTAAATAGTGATGCGCCCAAACAAATCTGCACAAATTTCATAACTATTTTTTGCTTTTTTCCTTTTCTCACTAATACATGAATAATAGTTGCAGTATATTACCTTGGTATTTAAATACGTTGTTTGGGGCCTCTCACGACCACGTACTCGACACGTGTGCTTTGTGACGTGAGATACACCTTGTTGTAATCTTCTTCAGTGTCAGTTATCCACTCATAGCTGACACTGTGAAGGATTACAAGTGGTAGTCGAAATACGCGTGTCTGTCAAAGGATAAGCATTATATTAGATTGGCAGCCAATTAAACGACCCATAATAAATTTAAAAAAAATCATGAAATTAAAGTGTATAAATAAATCAAAATTTCCCATAAATAACTGATTTTTGAGCAAAAAAAAAAAATTAAAATTTCCACAAATAAATCAACGATTGCAATAAAAAATCTATATTTTTCCCACCAAAAAAAATTGAACATACTGTATCAGAGAACTATGATAGAGACACTGAATAGACGCAATAGCTATATGTGCAATTTAACAGGCAAACACTTGCTGCCCGAACTATAAAAAGGGATAGCATTTCTGTTCGTATTATACCAGGCAAATTATTGGAACTATGGTTCGCCAAAATTCTTGAAATTATAATTTGCATAGAACAGATGCAATTACAGTGCATCGGATATCGGAAACTTCGGCGGCCTTCTGCCGCATCAGTTCCTCACTCCTCCATGCGAATTCGCCGCATGGCTCGGCAGAGGCTTCTAGCTAGAAATGCATTCTAGTTAATTTCTTGTTGGTTCGTATTTATTGCCTAATTTTAAATTGTTTATTTGACGTTTTCAGTAGTGAATTTTTAAATTTATAATAAAAAAATCGGATTAAAAAAAGTAGTTTACATTTTTTATTGCTCGAAAATCAATTGTTTATGGGAAATTTTGATTTAATTTTGCACTTTTTGATTAGTTTATGGAACATTTGTAGTTTATAATATTGCTCCACTCCTATTTCTTTTTTGTCAACTGTTTTATTTGTAGACGCAGTAGCGCCCGTGGCAAGCGATTTTGTTATGGAAAATGATCACTTTTTTATGAGTCGTTTATATTTTGGCAATATTAGATTAGACCGATAAGAGTGCCTAAACGTAATAAATGATTCTGTTACACAATCATAAAATCAGTAAAACTAATGATTAAATGTAGGTCTGTTTTTCTCCAGAAATGTATTTTGTATTTGTATAGTTGGGCACAAATCAAGGCACATTTGAATGAGTTTTTACGGCTGTAAATACCGTAATCTTTACTCTTTCTTTGTCATCTAAAAGATTATCACATTTGAACTTCGTCGATCCGCACACTAGCCTTGTTGTTGAATCATTTCAAATCGTTTTCCGGCAGCACTTTTCTTGACTCGATACTCCATCACCTCAATTGTCGTATACCTGCAAATGCAAAACAATTTATACAGTCGAAACCCGTTCAACATATAAAATAGTAACACTTGTAAATTCTCCAGCAAAAGTGAGCTGATTCCGTTTCCATTTCAACTAACTCGGTACTCACCCAACGGTCCCGATTAGCATAACGCACATGATGCCAACCAGTTTGGTGAAGGTCGACAGCACAGGGCTGGTGGCGTACATGATCACCGAACCGGTTGCCTCCCACAGGCGGAAATTGCTGAACGCAGCCTCTTCGTTGCCGGGAAAGAGAATCCCACTCAGTGCTGTGTGTTTGTCAGAGGGTGGAAAAATGGGGAATGCTGTCAGTTGGGGTGCGTAAGGATAAACGTGACGGAAGCTTTTCAAATTGGTTTTGAGGGGAATACGGTAGATGGCGCTGATATGACTGGTATAAAAAGCTTCAAGAATAAACGTTTATAAGCTTTTCGTATGTGACGTGGGTGGCTTTATACTGGAATTAACCTACACTATGAATCCTTGAAGCGATGCAAATCTTCGATTAATGTCTATTTTTGATATTTTGCATATTTTTTTATACGCTGTTTAAAATTATTATACAATTTCAGGAAAATGTTTAACCTTTTGTATTTACAAAATTTCAAAATTATTTTCTATAATATTAGTAGGCATTTTGGAGTGTTCAACAATGTTTGCTTATTTGGAATGGCACTCACCATTGATTTGAATAAGCCAAACTCCATCGGCGAGACCCCAGCAGGCGACGATTATCGAGTATGCATAGTAGTCGGTAGTAGGTTTCCACACTAACATGAACACAATCAGCGCCAAGTGGAAGATTGCCGTCGCGATGATCATCGGGAAGCGCCCGATTGCTTTGGTGATCGATGGGGTTACCGCCGCTGCAAAGGCATTTGCCAATCCGAAACTAATCATTGCATAACCAATGTATCGGATGCCTAGTCCACACGCCACGAACGACTGTTTGGAAAAGTTCAATTATATGAGATCTAAGTGCATACGTTTAAGATGATTAGCAACGGTGGAAGTCACGACTTTATGGATATGACATTCCAACGAACTACTGATCAATAAAACATCAAAAATCGATTAGAACGTACCGCAGTGAAGTCGACTGCAATGAACGCCTGTTCTACTCCGATGAACATAGTGATGGGAAGCAACAAAATCTGGTATTTGTTTCCAAGTTGCTTCATGGTGATCACCAGCATCCGAACTCCAGAAATTCCCGATCCAGATCCAGTTCGAGTACTGTTGTAGCGTTTGAGTGAATCGACACCCACGGCAACGGATATACTAGCCAGGGCCATGCAACCCAGAAAGATTCCCGTCAGAGCGTTCAGTTTGGCAGCGTCAGGTCGATGAAAGTCCACGTCTGTGTCGTTTCCAAGCTGGCGATCCACCGGGGCAACGTAGTTGGCGCCGCATGTTTGTGATACATCAACGGAGTAGGCGGTGGAGATGTTTTGAGGCGCTTCTTCGTCGTCGCCATAGGAGAGCACTGGAAAAATGTGTCAATGAGAAGGTGAAACTTGCAGCAAAATCTAATATAATAATAAAATGTTGCATCGCAAAAATATTGCTTTGATTTAAAATTTATCTGATCATTCTTAACAAATATTGAAAGATATCTATAGCAAATACAAATGTGGGCTTCGTGGCCGTGCGGTTAGGGGCGTCAGTCGTCTGGCCGTTCCGTACGCCTCGGAGCGTGAATTCGATTCCCGCTCAGGTCGGTGAAAACATTTCGTCATACGAAAAAATCTCCTTTGTACCACTGGGTGTTTCGTGTGTTGTCCGTTGTCTGATGTTAGTGATCATTCAGTCTGTGCAGTGTGCAATCTCTGGTTGAAGACGGTGTAGTGTCTTCTTAATACCAGCTGTTTTACTTTTCATAAACAAATGACCACCCCCAAAAAAATAACATTAAGCCCATCATAACTTCAAACAATCTAGAAATAATTTTTTAAAACATTCCTGTCAATATTTTTGACGAATTCCTGAAAGAATCTCTGGAGGAATGTCTGAATGAAAAATAAAGAAATCGTCGAAAAAAATCAAAGCAGGGTTTTCTGCAGAAATTTATGAAGGAATACTTATAGAAACTCTTTGAGAATCCTCTGATGGGATTCCTATCAGAATTTCAACAGATATTCTCACAAGATTTCCTTAAGAAATTCTTAAAAAAAAACTCTTGGACTCCTGAATATTTTTCAATACTCCAACAAAAATCTGCTGAAAATGTTCAAAAAGTATTCCCGAAAAAATGATTCCAAGTAACATGTTTCAGTCAAAAGGACTAGAAGAGATTCTTAAAACCATCTCTCTCTCTCTCCTTGGCGTAACGTCCTCATTGGGACAAAGCCTGCTTGTCAGCTTAGTGTTCTATGAGCACTTCCACAGTTAATAACTGAGAGCTTCCTCTGCCAATGACCATTTTGCATGCGAATATCGTGTGGCAGGCACGAAGATACGCTATGCCCAAGGAAGTCAAGGAAATTTCCTTTACGAAAAGATCCTGGACCGACCGGAAATCGAACCCGTCACCCTCAGCATGGTCATGCTGAATATCCGTGCGTTTACCGCTTCGGCTATATGGGCCCTAGATAAATATCCGTATCAATTCCTGAGAAAACCTTTGACTTAATTTCTGGAGGAATTTTTGCTTGAACCACTGAAAGAATCTTGCAGAAATCTCTGAAAAATTCCTGGAGACATTCCTTCGGGAATTTTCCATCGAATTTTAGATGGAGCAATTTCTGGAGGATTTCGTGAAGTTCATATGAATTTCTAATGGACTCCTGAATAAATATCTGAAGCAACCTCTTAGGGAATTCCCGTAAAATCCTTGGAAGAATCTCTGAAAAAAATCTGAAAGGACGGCAGTAGAAACTCTCAGAAGATTTCCTGAAGGATCCTCGGCAGATTTTATGAAGGAATTCCTACTGGAGGCAGCTTTGGAAGAAGTTCCAGGGAGATTTTTAAAAGGAATCCTTGAAAATATTTCCAACAATTTTTAAAGGAAAATTTTGAAACATTTTATGGAAAAATCTAAACTCATGTTTTTCTGAATTGAAATATTACTAGACAAATTTCTGATTCCATCCGTGGAAGATGTTGCTAGAGTATCCGCAGAGGGGTTCTATAAAAATTTGGAAAAATTCCAACGAAATCCATGACATGTTCTAGAGAAATAATTGGAAAAACTTCTCGAGGAGTTTATTTTCATAACGAAAACCTGGAGAAATTTTCGAAGGAATACGTGGAAGGCTTTCTGAAAGGAATCACTAGAACATTTTTGAAAGATATTCATGCAGCAATTTGCACAGCGATCTATGGAAGATTTTCTAAAGGTGTTTTTGGTGAAATTACAAAAAGAATCTTGGAGGAATTTCCAAAGAAATTCCTTAAAGATTTTTTAAAAGTATCCTTGAAGGGTTTCAAACAAATCTCTGGAAGAGTTTAGAAGACAAATTTAGTGGTATTTCTAAAGGATAAAGCAAGAATTTCTTAATCTATTCTTGAAAGATTTTTTTTTTAGGAAAATGCAACTGGAATTTCTACAAAAATACGTGGGAGATTTTCCAAAACAACCAGTTGGGGGATTTCTCAAGGAATCTATGGAGGAACTACTGAGGCAATCAGTGAAAGATTTTCTCAAGGAATCCTTGAAGAAACTCTTGGTGAAATCTCTAAGAGAACGTTCTAAAGCAACACATATAATATGTTTTAAAAGATTCTCTCGAGAAATGTCTAGAAGATTTCCTAAAGAAATCTCTGGAATAATTTCTGGAGGAATCCCTGAAAGATAGTCTGTAGAAAATTCTTAACGTGAAACATTAAAGAAAACAAAAAAAGCTTCATCAATGGCTGAATTTAGCTCCTACTTATGTCTTCAAGAGCACTAATCTTGAATATTCGAAAACAAATGCACCTTATTTGAATTATCTGCCTCTGCTCTGCAAATGATCAAAAGCCAGGATAAAAAAATGCAACGTGGTTCGATGATTCGTTCGTCAAATGTGTGTCTCTAAAGTTTGTATAACAAAGAGAAATTGGAGTTTTCAAATCATTAAATTCACCCTCAAGAATTCATGGAAGTTTTCTAATGGAATACTTGGAAACATTTTTGGAACAATCTTTACAGTAATTTCTGAAGAAGTCGCTAGAATACCTCCTGACGGCCTCTCAAAAAGCAATTCTGAAACAATTCTTGGAGGATTTTTTTTAATATTCATAGAAAGTTTTTAAAGTCATCTTTTGAGAAATTGCTGAAGCCATTTTAAAGAGAGATTCTGAAGAAATCATTGGAGAAAACAATTAATAAAAGATTTACATAACGAATTCGTTGATATGTTTCTAGAGAAATGTGAAGAAATTCCTTTACAAATTTCTTAGAATACTTAGAATAATCTAATAAAATTATAAAATATACTGAATAATAAATTTAAAAGAATCCTAGGAAGATATTTTGACACAATCCGTGATGAAATTCAATAGGAATTCTCTTGAAAAAAAAAATACCAATCGAATCCCTGGAGAAATTTCTGAAAAAGTTTTTAGAAGATTTTCTAGAAAAATTCAAAAAAAAAACTGAAGAAATCTCTGAAGATTTTTTAAAGAATACTTGAGAAATTTCTCAGCATGTATCCGTAGGATGTACTGAAGCAATCTCAGAAAAAAAAAAACACTTGAGAAATTCTCTCATGAGAGTCTTGGGGATTTTAGGAGTTTTTAAATGTGTTGCAGGGGGCCTCACGGGCACAGAGAACAGATATCCAAACCTATTCTAAAACTTCTCGAAAGGGATTCAAATTTTTTAGCGTTGACAACACTGGCGTCACCTATGTGGCAAATTGCTACAGTCAGTGGTGAGTATGCATATCTAGATAAGTTTTATGTTCACCACCGACAACTGCGTAGAAACTTTGCGATAGCACCGCCACCACGATATTGCCACTTGTGTTTCCATTTCAAATGACCGTTTAATTCCTTACACAGTTTTGGAATTTGACTTGGATGTCTGTTCTCTGTGTCACGGGGTCGCAAGCGACCTTGCAGGGACGTTTCAAGGAGTTCGATGGATTCTCCAATGGCTTTCAAAAGTAGTTTAGGGAAACTTAAGGGGAATGTGTTTCCAGGGGAATTTAATGAGGTCTCAGTTTTTCCTGAAGGGTTTCCCAAGACTTTTAGGAGGATTTCACTGAAATAGAGGGTACATCTGAAATGCAGATAACCCTTCAAATTGCCTCTGAAGCCCATCCTTTAAAGCTCTTGAACTCCTCTGACACGCCCCAGAAATGCCTTGCAATGAATCCCAGTAATATCTTTCAAATAAGAGCGAAACCTGGTTACATGAACCAAGTGCGCATAGACAGAGGAAGCGCTTAGTTGATAACTGTGGGATTGTTCATAGAACACTAAGCTGAGAAGCAGGCTTTGTCCAAGTTACGCCAAGAAGAAGTGGAAGAATTACAAGGTGGTGTCAAAGAGTTCAGGCGAGCTTGCAGGAAACCCCGAGAGGTTTGTTTTGCAGGTATTGAAGCCTTTCAGTGACGTTTTAAGAGATTAAAGAGGTGTTTACGAGAGATTCAGGGAGCTCGAGGGCCGTATCTGAAATCAGCCGAACGCACCTGAATTCTCTTGAGATCATCTGAATCGCTCTTGAGACCTCCTGCGACCCCGTTTAGCCATCTGGCTCTGAAACATCTTTGAGGACCCTCTGAATCCTAGAATTCTCTTTGAGCACCTCTGAAACGTCATTGAGACTCCGTTGAACCCCGTGAAGCCCTCTGAAACTCACCTTAAACCCGCTGAGTCACATAAAACAACAACAATAAAATACTCCTCAGACTCCCTAGAACCCCTAGTAATCCCTTGTCTACCTCTGAAGCACCCTTGAGATCCCCTGGAAACCCCGTAAAGTCCCCTGGGGAGCTCCTGAAGCATCCCTATTACTCTCTGAAACCACATAAGATTCTCGAGAACCGCTCGAAACTCTCTAAGACCCAGTGAAACCTCCCTGAGGCCCCCTGCAACTCCTCTGAGACATTCTGGGGGTCTCTGAAAAACAGAGAATCCTCTGGAATCCCCTTGAAACCACCAAATATCACTTGTAACATAACTGAGACTCCCCTCGAAACATCTCTGAGACCATGAGACCCCCTGAGACCCCCTAACGCTCTTGAAACTCCCTTGGAAGCCCCTAGGATCTCCCCGAGCAGAGGGCAATATCAAATTAATAACTACGAAATAACAAAACCTGTTTTTTATATCTCGTTTTGTTATTATTGTATTATCAAGGCGTTACGTTTCCATAACATGTTTTGTTGGACAATCTTATTTTGTTATGACCAAGCTATTGGTATACGGCCATTAAATAACATTTTTCAATATTACATTTTGTTGTGGAACAAGTTTGATTATTATTGTATTATTGAGAGTGTACAAATACTTTATGCTATTGCTATCAAAACTAAAACAAGTTTTGAAATAAATCCTACGTCATTCAACAACGTTATTTACAGTATTTCGCGAGTTATGCTTACGGCATCACATTTGATAAGAGGTGTGGTATATTACGTGAAATGGAGGTGCTGTAATGTGTACAAAACCAAGTCCCTGCTGGGCGCCGCGAGGTTTGAAATTGACTGAGTTGTAGCTGAAAAGTTCCGAAAATATCAGCCACTGCCCAAGTGGCGCAGCACCCTACATACATCAAAACTAGAACATAGCAGACGATATTGAAGGTGGGGTTTGAAAGGGACAGATTCCGCCTTTGAAATGAGAATTTCAATGATAAACATGTCAAAAATGTAGATGGTTTTGAATGGGATTTTTCAGAAATATTTTATATTTTCACATGTTTTCCCTGTCGTTCCAGAGGATGAAGTCGGATCTACCTATTTGTGGTAAAAGATTACATGAATAGTTGAAAATACGCCTATGAGGGAGGAGAGAAACTGAAGTTCGCAATGATTGTTCCGCCATTCTCACATGCTGGTCTAAATATGTATAGCATTCTCAGCCAACACGAAGTCATATATGATGTAGAAAAGGATGCTAATGTGGAGGCCATATGCGTACGTGCTTTCATTTAACCACGGGTAAAGTGTACGCATATCGCCTCCACTTTAGCATCCTATTCAACAGCATGTGCGATTGTTTGATATAATAACTAATTTTGCTTTCGGGATGTTATTAATAACTCTTTAATATCAAAATTTGTTATTGAAATATTTCCCAAATTCACTGTTATTAAGTTGTTATTGACACTAACAAAACATGTTATTAAATTGATTTTCCAGGAACAATTTTTTGTTATGTGACTTGTTATTATGACATACAAGTTTATAACTCAATATGTTATGTTAATAACTTAAAAATAACTAATTCCATTATGCAGTTATTTTGCCAACGTCTTCTGTTATGCCGTTGTTATTCTCTTCTGCTCGGGTCTCGGAGTACATTTTAGAAACCCTTGAGCCCCGTTGAACCACCTTAGACCCCACGGAACCACTTCAGACCTTTTGAAACCACCCTAAAACCCTTTGAGACCATCTAAAAAGCTCATGAAATCCCTTGAATGCCTCTGAAGCCTCCTGGCACTCTTGAGACTGTACGGATATTCCCTAAGATCCCTTGCAATCCCCTGAAATGCTCATGCGACCTCCTGAAACGTCCCTCAGACCTCCTGGAACCCTCCGGAGCATGAGACCCTCTGGAACACCCATGAAACCCTCTTAGAACACCTTTAATGATTCTGAGACCACCTGAAACTCATTGAACCCCATGGAGAGCTCCTGGGAAGTCCTGGGATCCTGAATAAATCTCCATGAAACTCGTGAATCCCTCTGAAAGCCGCTGAGATCCCCTGGAGCGCCCCTTTGATCACTGAAACGCATTTTAGACCTCATGGAATACCCTGGAATATTCTGAATCTGTACGCCAAACTGGGCCACAATCCAGGTTTTCATGAATTTTTTTGGCCCGGGAACCTATTCAAATATCGATTTGAAGTCTGTATGGGAGCGATTGAAAATCTGGATAAATCATAGTGACCCACAAAAGGGAGCTCTTTTGTATAGAACTTTGTAATCAACATGTTTCTAAAACTAAACAAAATGAAAAATAACAGCTCATCGTATGGTCCACTGCACGAATTTATGCTGGCCTCCTTACTCTCACTGAAAATTTGACGTTTGAGCGGTGCCGACACCTCTCAAACGTCAAATTTCGTGTGAGAGTAAGCAGGCCAGAATAAATTCGTGCAGTAATCCATTGTTACATAGCACAAAAGATAGCTTACAGAAATGATGGCTACTTTGTTTCATTGGAAATTGTACTGATTCCCATCGAATAGTTTTATCATAACAAACAAAGGAAAACATTCTGGACAAAAATCGGAAGCCTATTAATGAGGCATGTTTCAAAGTGGCACAGGAGTACCAGGACTTCCTGAACACCTGTTCCCCATAGTACACTGGAACCTCTTTTTATGCACATGGCTGGGACTGCATAAATTAAAAATGTGCATAATTTAAAAAGGGCATTAAAAGAGGGAAATTTATGCATGAATTATGTTTGGGCTTAAATAAGAGAATCTAGTTCTTGTTCCTGGGCAGTTGAGGTGAGGCTAAGGAGGTTTCGAGAAAGTTCCCAGAGAGCCCAAAAAGGAGGTTCCAAGAGGCTTCAGGGGCGTTTTAAGGGGCTGTTTCGGGGGATTTGAGGGGCCTTTTAAGGGTGTTCGTCAAGATTTCTTAGTGTTTTCATGGAATTACGAGGAATTCTGGGGTATATCAATAGTATTAAGTGGGTTTCAGGAGCGTTCCAAGGGGCTTTAGGGGCAAATCTCAGGAGCCTGTAAAGGGCGTTGCATGAAATTTGAGGGGCGTGTTAAGGTATTTCAGAGTCTGCGCCTAAACTTCCTGAAATGCCTAAAAAATCCTCCCTTAACCCCCCCAGGGACCCCATATAACGCACCGAAAAGGCTCCGAAACCCCTGAGAACTCCTCCGTAACGCTTCCGTAACGCCTCTGTATCCCCCGAAAATGCTCTGAAACGTCTTGAAGTGCCTCCAAAATCCTCTTTCAACCTCCTCGGACCCCATGGACCCACTTGAGACGCTCCGAACCTTCCGAAAACTCCTCCGTAACTCTTCCGTAACACCTCTGAATTTCACCGAAGAGGCTTTAAAAGGTCCTATAATGCCTCCAAAATCCTCCTTAAACCCCCTCGGACCCCATGAAACGCACCTGAGAGGCCCCAAACCCCCGAAAACTCCTCCGTAACGCTTTCGTAACGCCTCTGAATCACGCCGAAAATGGTCTGGAACATCCTAAAATGCCTCAAAAAATCCTCCTAAACCAAAACCCCTAAAAACGCCTCCGTAACGCCTCTGAAACCAGCCTAAAATGCTCTGAGACTTCCTGAAATTACTCCGAAACCTCCTTAAGACCCACTCGGACCCCATGTAACACACATGAGACCTTCGGAAACACCCAAAAACGAACCTGTAACCTTCCTTTGCTCTCCTCTGTAAACATCCCTTGACCGCCGTTGGAGTAGTTCCCGTCATTATTAAACATTCTTATTGGTTCTGAGTACTTGCCTCTTTCTATGCAAGGCATAAAAAAGGTGCATAAATTAAAAGTACATAAAAATAGCATGCAAAAAAGGAGGTTTTAGTGTAATTATTATATCATTTTTAATGACTCAAAGTTAGTCTCAATTTTCAAATAAGCTCAAATTTTGGGAGGAGATATATACTTTTGTTACAAATCGAGTAAGCTAGGAGGTTTTGTAATCGAATGGTGTTGGGTAATTCTACTGAACAAACTTCTTCCAATAGTGTCGCGTAGCAGACTAGGCTAGTGTCTAGATGAATAGTTCATTCACTGTGTTACAATGCCCTACACAGAATTGCGTTACTAGCTCTTCACATGACTCACCCGAAAACGAGATCAAATTTCCCAGCACTTGAGCCAACTGGTAGAACACGAAGAACAGCCCGAAGAACTTAACGATCAGATAATCAGCTTTCACCTTCCGCTTCTTAATGACGCTGAACGCCTCCGCAATCACCGACAAATAGGTACACTTGGCGCACCACAGCGGACCTCCGCCGAATCCAACGGCCAACCCAGCCGGAATCAACGTGTAGAATCGTGGAAAAAACTGGGCAGCGATGTAGGGCATGTAGGCCACGAACGACACGACGATAGTCCACTTGCATCCAAGCCACCTATGGAACAGCAACAGACAAAAAGCATGCACCGGATCACATTAGCCTTGAATTTCTGCACTTGAATCCGTACAACATTCGAATCATGGAAACTAATCGACCAGACACTGCATTCACTTTCAGTGAGCGCCACACGTCAGCAAACGAGTTTATTTCGTCAGAAGACCGATCAGCTTTAATTAATTAACCACACCGAACCCACCTGATCACCATAACCGGTAGAAAGATGTTTGACAATATTAACGATCCGTAGATAGATGCCAGCGTAAACGCCCCCAGGGACCCATCGCTGTGAACCGAACTCTGCAGGTTGGATGTACCGTGGAACGCCGTGAAGTGAATCATGAAGGCAAACCCCAGAATAGCAATGTTCTTCACTATCCGGTAACCCTCCCGTGGACCAAACTCCGGATCACTTTCCTTCCCGGACATCACAGCCGTAACGGCCGATCCATTACTCTCGCCTTCTGCAACGTTTCCGTTATCCATAGTTCACGACCGGCCTACTAACGCCTCACCCAGAACAAACAAAAACACTTCCTATCGATTGAACGCCGCGATCACAACTAAGTAGGCGCCACCGCCGAAATGAACCTAAACGCTAGGGTGTCTCCAGATTACTGAATGAAATTCAAAAACTGGTTTCCAATCTCAGCGGACGACGGACGACGCCAAACCTGTCTACTACTATGCAATGCACCCATCGAGACGACGAGAGCTTACGATATCTAAGCGCGCGCGTTTTAGTGAACCGTCATCGCCCGGCTAACAACCCACTTGACCGAGAGTGATATCTGACTTAACACGCCGCAATCAGTGATACCGCGAAGATTTGTTTGTTGCACTGTGAGGTATTATCATTGGGTGAATTGTATCGCGGTGAATGAGGATCATTAAATTGAGTATTGCGGATGACGGTTGATGCCGAGAGATGCAGAAACTCAGTGGAACTATCAAGGTTGGCGTTAAGGAGCGAAAATATGCAAATTAGCATGACAATGCACTGACTTATACCTACATACGGTGCAGTAGATCAAGTGCATTTTGATCGTTTAAAGCGGAATGATCGATACAATGCAATGTTCTCACTGTGGGTGAAATTGGATTCTGTGTCTCGTCAAATTCCAGTCGTAGATAATTAACCCTCCTTTTGCATTAGGGTATTTTCTTTTTTTTTAAACAAATCGTACACTACGTCAGCGAGTTGCTCAAAACGTTATGCAATAGAAAGATTAAATGTGCACACTTAAATCCAATTCTCGAGCTCGGCAAACAAAAATGCCGAGCAAGAACGGCAACATGGAAAATTGCTGATATTTCAGTATTCAAAAGTGCCGTTACCGAGATTCAGCGAAATTTTTTACTGAGAATCTGTAACAACACCTCAGATAACCGAACTTCGTCAAACAAAATTACTGTACTTTTCGGTAATAAGCAGTTGTACCGGAATCAGCGATTGCGTTTGCCGAGATTTCGGCATATCCACGATATTTTGCTGGGATACAGTAACGCAGCTGTCAGTTGGAGCTGCATTCGCATTTTCATCGGCGCCATGTTCGTTTCAAGTGTACAAAGTTACATTTTAGAGATTTCTCACAAACAGCAAACAAAATGTTGACGATGGTAAGCTAAATTCTAACGCTAGATCATGTCTGAGTACAGAAGACGTACGGCTTTGGCAGCTTCGTAAGTATTATCATAAATATTTTTATTTCTCTTGTAGACGGATTTACGTTTTGGAATTTTCACTGGTGACGGCGACTCAGCAAGCTTGACCGGCACATTTGTAACCAGGTGCATTTGCTAGCTGATTTAATCGGAAAACTATGAATAATGTATGCTCATGCTTCAATAAAATTATGTTTTCCCTGCCTAAATCGGTGTTGAATTTTGTGAAAAAAAAACTACGAAAAAATGTGGGTGGAAGCAGGAGAAAGTTAACAAGTTGCTGACTTTTCGGCAATTCATGCTTCATTTTAATTAACTGATTAATCGGCAATCTACGGTTTGTTTACATTATTTTTGACGAGAAAACAGCAAAAATTTTGCCGAGATAATCAGCATTATTTGACGTTTTGTCATAAACTGGATTGCCGAAGCGCTCAGTAACTTGAACTTTTGCCGAGGTGATTGCTGAGCACTCGGCTGTGCAAATCTCGGCATTTTTTTTGCCGATATTCGGCAATAAAATCTAAGTGTGTGATGCGTGAAATTAAGACCTACACGATAAGATTAACAAGATATTAGATGTATGGTATGTTGACTGATAGTGGACCTATTGGTAACTGAGCATGAGCATAGATGACCGTACAAATCGTAGTTGCTACTCCGTGATTGACTAGATCCATTGAATTTACACAAGGAACCAACAAACAGAGCTTAGGACTAGCTTACCGTTCTCAATGTGTACCTTTGAGAATTCCAAACTATATTATGTCAATGACGTCTTTACGGTCATCGAGGAAGAGAAGGAATATTAGTATGGCATGCATGCATAGGTGCGGTTATAAATTTTACTATGGAATCGGTAGCTTCCACAACAACATTGATTTCAGAGTAGAAGAAAACATGTGTTTATCATATGCAAAAACTTTGTATGACATTTGAAAATTCTTAAAACAAATTCTAGAAAAAGTAACAATGAAAAAACTTATTTTTAGGGATTGTTTACAGAAAATGACCCTTATCTTTAGAAATTGAGCACATGGAACAATAGCTTGTTCTGCAAGCTTTCCTATAAGGTACTCCGGGGCAAGTGGGACCTAAAAAAGTGCTAATTTGATTTTGTCATGCCAAAAATTTCAGAACACAAATTCTTTAATAATTCCAATGCACCCAAGATACGTTGTTGGTATATTTGTACTTATTAACGTGCATTAAAACTGTTTCAAAATTTTTACATTCCATATATTATGCATATAATGAAAAGTGTAGCAGATCTTCATTTACTGCGTTTCATGGGGCAAGTGGGACCTATTCAGAGTTTTTGTTCAAAGGGCTTAATATAAGTTGCAACAAATAAGGTAACATAAATCATAAATCTCTTGTATGAATGACTATGTTAAAAGATTAAAATAAGAAGAGGTTTATGGTATCGTGCATGAATTACGTAACACATAACAAATCGCTGGGAAAAAAACTTGAATCAACTCTAGCAGCTCATGCAAAATAAATTGATTTGTTTCATACAAAAAGCACCGTAAAGTGAAGAGACAAAAGATTTCGAAACTTAGTCTCTATATTATATAGTTGATCAATCTCGCCAATAGTAAATCTGGGGTTTCGAGATTTTCAGTAATATCTTCTCCTTTACATAATCTTACGATCATTAAATAATGTTTTTTAATCATGAATTTTGAAAAGGCCATTTCCCTATTTTATTTTTTTTATGGACGGTTTCTGAATGCTCAGAAGATTTCATTACGCAGCGTTAAGTGAAAAAATAATGGAGGATATTTAGAGAAAAACATAAAAAATACATGCTTTTAATTTTTTTTTTGTTTTATCCAGGGTTTTACCATTTTTTATCATCTAAATAGAGGTAATAAAGTATAATTCAACAGTAGATTACTTAACGCGTCAATTTTTATTGGCTTTCGTGCTAATTTCATCTAATGCTGGACTAGGCAAGATGAATCCATAAAATTGTGTTTGTTTATTCTCATAGGTCCCAGTTGCCCCAGATAGCGAAATGCACTGGGGCAAGTGAGAGCAGTAAACTAAAGGTAATAATTGAAAATAAAATACAGCTTTTTCACTTGAAATCATTTACAAGAACTCCAAATACTATTCTGAATCCGAAAAAGTATTTGTATAATAACCAATCTATTTTTAAACGACGAAGGTAGTAGAGCACGTCAATCTCACCTAGTGAATTGAAAATTACAAATGAACAACAATAACGTATATGGTCTCTTTAAGGTTGAAACACTAACATTTTTTGTATTCAAAGTATCCGTCGGTGTGATACCTATGTTTTCTATGAAGAATGCTAGTCTTTTAAATAAAAAAATTAAAAAATACGTACAGAGGCGAACCAGCGACCAGGCTGAAAGCCTCTCAAATACAGACAAAAAAAAATAAAAATACAAGCTATAGGTCTCACTTGCCCCCGATTCTCACTTTCCCCGGGGTACCTTAATTATAACACTAGTTTACAGCATTTTTGAACTCGGTAAGCTGATGATCGTTTTTGGTGTAGAAGCATGCCCTGAGTTCGAAAACATGAAGGAAAAAAATTACAGTAGAGCGGATTTTTTTTCGACTTTCCATACAAGGTTGATGATTTGAAATCGATTTTTGTTCTATTTTTAAGCAAAGTCGCTCACTTCACACATCTCATTCTCCGTAATCAATGCTCCGATTGAGCTGAATTTTTTACTGTAACTTGCCTACATATGATCTGTCAAATAAACGTTGAGAAAGAATTTTTAAATTGTTTTTTACTTATTGAAAAAAAATACATTTTTTCATATATTTTTGGAAATTTTGCTAAAATTTAAGGAGATCGTCCCTATAACTCTCCAATATCTTAAATTTCATCAATCTGACCCAAACCCTGCATGCAGATGATGGAATGGTATTATATTCAGCTTTTAATTTATGGAAAAAGATTTAAAATTTGTTGAACAAAACGCAAGATATTTGAATTTTATTAAATTCCATATTTTAAAAAGTTGTAAAACTCGATTTTAAGCTAAAACTCAAAAACTGTTCTACTTTAAATTTTTTGAAGCACGGTTTCGAAATCAGCACTAAATTATGCTTCAAAAATTTTGGTCGTTGACAGAAGTTCACGACTTTCGTTTTATTTTGTAAACTAGTGTAATTATTATAATTATTAGTTTATTTAAGACACTTGAGAGTGACATTCGTGTGGATTTCCTATAATGATATTTACAACAACTCTCATGAAGACAACAGTATTTTTCATTTATTTAGTTAACATCAAATTCATGATAATACTGAATCAACAATTTGCCGCCATAATACTCGATTTGCAGCTGCAGCTCTCCAACGTCGGTCACGCCCAACACTCGCCAGATCACGCTCCACCTGGTCCGCCCATCGTGCTCTCTGCGCTCCACGCCTTCTTGTACCAACCGGATGGTTAGCAAACACCAACTTTGCAGGGTTGTTGTCCGGCATTCTTGCAACATGCCCTGCCCATCGTATCCTTCCAGCTTTGGCCACTTTCTGGATGCTGGGTTCGCCGTAAAGTGCAGCGAGCTCGTGGTTCATCCTTCTCCGCCACACACCGTTCTCCTGCACGAAGATCGTCCTTAGCACGCGTCGCTCGAAAACTCCGAGTGCTTGCTGGTCCTCCTCGAGCATCGTCCATGTCTCGTGTGCGTAGAGAACCACCGGTCTTATTAACGTCTTGTACATGGTACATTTGGTGCGGGGGTGAATCTTTTTTGACCGCAGTTTCTTCTGGAGCCCATAGTAGGCACGACTTCCACTGATGATGCGCCTTCGTATTTCACGGCTCACGTTATTGTCAGCCGTTAGCAAGGAACCGAGGTAGACGAATTCTTCTACCACCTCGAAAGTATCCCCGTCTATCGTAACATTGCTGCCAAGGCTTGTCCTGTCTCGCTCAGTCCCACCTACCAGCATGTACTTTGTCTTAGCCGCATTCACCACCAGTCCGACCTTTGCTGCTTCGCGTTTCAGGCGGGTGTACTGTTCTGCCACCGTTCCAAATGTTCTAGCAATAATATCCATGTCATCCGCAAAACAGACAAATTGGCTGGATTTCGTGAAGATCGTACCCCGGCTGTTGAGCCCGGCTCGTCGCATAACACCTTCCAGGGCAATGTTGAATAGTAGGCAGGAAGGTCCATCACCTTGTCGTAGTCCCCGTCGAGATTCAAATGAACTGGATAGTTCACCCGAAATCCTTACGCTGTTCTGCACACCGTCCATCGTTGCTCTTATCAGTCTAGTCAGCTTCCCGGGAAAGCTGTTCTCGTCCATAATTTTCCATAGCTCTGTGCGGTCGATACTGTCGTATGCCGCTTTGAAGTCGATGAACAGGTGGTGCGTTGGGACCTGGTATTCACGGCATTGTGACGGATGCTGAAAAATTGGAGTAGGTGCCACTGACAGTGTGCCACTCGCTGTGTTGCATTTGAACGCATTCAATTTGCGTTGAAGTTCAAATACGGCACACTGCGATCAAACATATTTGAACATTGTTCAGTTCAAAATTTGGAACGCGCAGAATGCCAACATGGTACCCTGGTACCTGGTAAACTGAAATGGTCATGTTTCTGCCATTTTTCACCAATTCTTGCAATCTTGGGCTGATACGATTCACAGAAACCACTCTCTATCGAGAGGGGGAACCAGTTAGATCACCGTGGATTGCGCAAAATCCGGATTTTGGTGCAGAATCTTAATGCCCGATGCCACAATGTCCCACTTCATTGTGGTGCATATTTTCGCGCAACAGAGTATGCAGATGCGTCACAAAGTCCTATTTTAAATAGAGCAGGACCATGGTCAGGTCATGACGGACATAGGGTTTGATGGCACATCCAAGCTCAGTTCATTTTTGGCTCGCGTTCAGTTCAAATACAACACTGGGTGTCAGTAGAAGAAACACCGAAAAAGTTTGCAATGGTTCTGAATGGATAAAGACAGTGCTAATATTCCCTACCCGCGAAGAACTGGTCAAGACACATGCCGACCCTAAGGTGTTGTTTCAGGGAGTCTCAGAAAGGCTCCCCTGTAAACTAGTTGGCTGGTATAAGTGAAAGAATGAGTTTCCCTAAAAAGAATAAAGAATTCACTATTTGCTCATTTTCGACGTTTTGTCCTTTCGACGTTTTGTCCCTTTCGACGTTTTGGCATTCGACCTTTTGGCATTCGACGTTTTGGCATTCGACGTTTTGTCTTTCGACGTTCTGTCCCTAAGCCATTCATTTACCACCTAGTAATGGTACATTTATCACTTAAACACCAATTCTCTGCCTTTGGAAGAATCACGAATTTTATCCTACAGAAAAACTCTGTCAAATATTTTAAAAATTCCAGAAATATGTGGAAAAAGTTACATCAAATGAACTGGGGTCGTTAATAAAAAAAATACCAATACCGCCAAAAACTGAACAATTAGAACACAAGTTTGTTTGCAAGTTTTCTTATAATAGGGGGATTCCCTTTACAGCGTAAACTGATTAAACTAATTAAACGTCGCGATCACAATCGCAATCTTTGATTATTTCATTCGCAAAATTATGAAACATTTCAAATAAGCAGAAAATCATGGCTTACGCAGCAATTTAATCTGTTTAGTGAATACCGCTAATGACATTTTCTACAACTTAAACTACAAATGATCATAGCTTACGCAGTTATTTTATCTGTTTAGTGAATTTCCTCA